>NW_015506279.1:306370-319273 GCF_001515645.1 Sinocyclocheilus grahami
TTTAAAAAAAACTTTTTATTTAAAAAAAAAAAAAAAAAAAAAAAAAAGTATTAAGATGCGTACACTCACATATATTCAAGGTGTAAGGAAATATGCCATTATGTTATTCTTGATGGTTACACCATATGACATTTTATTGTGACAATTAACTTTAAACTGCACTCCATATGATTTTATTCAATGCAGGCCAAAGTCCAAAGACCGCTTGTATACATGGCTCTCATTTTTTGGATCATACTATTTATCTAGAGGACACACCCAGGGGGCACAATTACCTCATACACATGCTAGCCAAGAAGAGAAAATTACTCTTTCTGGATTCAAGACCTCTCAACCAGGGGACCTGGTGTTGGACCACTGCCCCCTCCACAATTATGCTCCCTTCTTCCTTTGAGTGCTGCCTGTTTATGAGTAGGCCCTCCGGAGGTCATATTCTGAGATGATGCTTTGTCTGGGCTTTTGCTCAAAGGGCCTGGGGCCTGGCATGTTGTCTCTGGAGAGGGCATTGGATGACTGCTTTTATATTTTCAGGGATGAAAACAGACAGTTGATTTGAATCAAATTCTGGGGCCACAATCGGCAGTGCTGTGAACGTCTTCTGCATTGTGTGAATCCCACTTATATCTCATTTACAGAGAACTCTTCAGCAAAAGGCTGTTCTTTAATTTTCCAAAGATGCCAGCCAGCTCTCTCATTCCTTTGGCTATTCTCTGTTTCTCTCTCTCTTTTGCGCACTCACTCTGGCCAACACTTTTAGGGTCCATAATGAGTTCTGTGATTGCTGTGCGCCCCTGTGCCCCATGCTTCCCCTCTCTGCTCTGAGGCAGGTTAATGAGGATCGGAGAGATCAGCATGCCACTGTTAGACATGTCACACATGCTGAGGTGTTGAACAAACCCCTGTCCATCTTTGGCACTGAGCCTGGCAGACCCTCCTCTCTTTTACCCCGCCAGTGCTGCCCGCTACTCTTTTTAGGAGAGATAATATTTACATACTGTATGTAGTGCATCATATTGTACTTTCTTTGTTTAATTTTTCCTTATCTGTTTGTCTTCTAATCATTTGAATTTGAAAAGTCTGCTCAAATCTCTCCTCTTATTTCTATAATCTCACTTGGTTATTACCATTAGGCCCCAAATGTTACTAAAATTTATTTCCAAACATTCCCAAATTTAGGAGATTAGAAATAAATATGGATGCAACAGCTGTAGTGGTGCTGATGGTTTATTGTCAGTTTGTAAGAGTTAATGACATGACTTAATCTATTCGAAAATAAATAAATTATGCAATTCATACATACAATTACTTTAATACACCTTTTATGTTTTTAATTTATAGACATTAATGAAGAGAAAGCCTAATTTAAAGAATGAAACACTTGTAAACAAACTTTTTTACTATGATTATATATTTTCAAATGTTATTTTATTTTAAAAAAAATTATAATATTTTCGCCTTTTATTTTGAGGATCGGAAAAGGTCCACGAGCCGGGACTCGACTCGATCGGCACCGATTGGCAAATTATTATTTCTCAGGAAAAAAATTATTTTAACAAAACTTAGTTTTTTGCTTATTAATATTTAAAAAAACATCAAAATTATATCATTAGAAGGACTCCTGACGACCCTCATGAATGTTTTGTCAAGGTCAGTAAGTCTCTTAAAATATCAAATAATATGACCATTTTGAGGCAAGGTGTGACTGTTATGTATTAATAATTCAAGATATTTGTAAAAATACTTAAAATATTTAAGATGTGTACACTCGCAAGATGTAAGCAAACATGTAATTAATTTGGTTGCACAACTAATGGTTGCACCACGTGCCATTTTAGAGTCATTGAATGTAAACTTTTCAAAGTTTTTCATTTCAAATAGTACATTTTAAAGAAGTTTTTCATTTCATTATCACAGACACTCTTATTTATCACCATACACATTAGGGCTAGAAAACTTATTTCTTCTCACTAATGATCAGAATGAGTTTGCACCCATCCTCTCTTTTCTTCTGTCCTCCCCCTTTCAGCCTCTCCACAGTCTTCCTGAGAAAAATGATCGACACAGTGTACTGGAAGTGTGAGCGAGAGAAAGATTAAATCCAAGTTTCTTTCATCCATGAATGCTTTCATGTCTTTTTTCAAGCAGAGAATTATCAGTGCTGGTACTCGTGCAGCAGGGACTGATGGGAGAAGGAGGTGTGAAGAATGAAGAAGAAGTAAGGTCCCTGATGAAGAGGGATTTTACTGAGTATCCGCCTCTTTTGTCTGGAATTGTTTTGGTCACGAGATTAATAAAGAAAGTGAGGCGACAGTCTAATCAAATATGTCATTGATCATTGAATCGGAGACTGACATGAAGAATCTCAAACTTGCAGTAGAAAAGACCAGTTCAGCTTCAAGATTTAAGGATCTTAGAAGGAGGGATTTACGTCTGACCTCAATACACACAATGTTTTAATGAAACAACTGAATACAGAGGCAGCATGAAAATGTTATTAAACCACCTCTGAAGGAAAAAAATAGAATATCAACCCTTTCTATAGAAAGGAATTTTTCTGATATTCCTGGCCCGTCTTCTAATCTCCTGTGTTTGGAGAAATTTTTTTCATTAAATTTGTGTCAGGACTAATTTTGAGGCGAATGAATACAGATGTCAGGGTGCCATCGGATCCCATGGCAGGGCTCTTAATGAGATAACAGGCTTTAGTCAAAGAATTAACACTATTGAAAAAATGAGATTAGCTGAATGGATGCAGATCCGGCTGGAACGGGGGCTTGGCTTGTGCCGTATCAGACTGAGAGACCTTCGCTGCCAAATCACAAATCTATTTCCAACGTCGGTATTAATTATCAAACTAAAGCTGCTGTTGCGTGTTGATTCATCAGGGTACGCTCCTGTATTATCTCCCATTAAGCGGAAAAAAGGAGAGATTATGTGGGCCTTCAGGGGCGTTTTATAAATTCTATGAGACTGTTAAACCATGTCATGGACTTTGGAGGATAACACCACCACGGTCCTATGTGCAAGCTTCCTTTGCGTGTGCTAAAATGCACATTTAAGCCTTAAATTTGATTATTTATTTTAGTTTTCAATTAACTTTGAGCATCTTGGCCCAGTATGGAGGAGTCGACTTGCAGAGGATATGTGCTTTGTGTACATATAGACAGCATATACAAGAGTGCTTGATGGTGTCTGACCTCTCGTGCGAGCTGTTCACTATATTATACTCTGCATTCTAGGACTGAATAGCCATACAATAGCTTTCTATTCGTGCTTGCCTGGCATCCGACATAAGGATTAACATAAACGCACATTTTCTATTGTGGAAGCGATGGGTGCTGGCAATGCAGTTTGCATGTAAGATGGTATGCCAACTTACCCAGATCTAGATGCAACACCCATGTGATTGGGGGAAGGAGTTGAGTTGATTCAGTGCCGCATTGATTGGCAGCCTTGTCTGTGGCAGTGCCTTGCTGATTATCCCAAGCACACAGGGAGCCTATCACAATCACACAGGTAATAATCTCCCAGTTGCACGCTGCTATTTCACACATGGATGCGGCCTGTGATGAGAAAAGTATGTCACAGTATCGATAAATAATTATGAGTGATGAGACTCTTTTCCTGTATTGGAAGTTGGCTGAAATGACTTCATAAAGCCGGGGGATTGTGGGAGAGGTGATGTCGTGACAGCATCTTTCTGCCGGCTCACAATCGCACCATGATTATGCAGTGTGAGCACATCTCGCCGTCCAGCGCGCATGTGAGCATCTCGGCTTTCGACTGATGCTCTGGTGGTTTATGCATTTCCCATCTGATGAGTCTTGATACGCTGATCAGAATGGTATTGTTTGCCCTATTGACAATGACAACTCTGACGCCTTTGCTGATGTATTCTGGCGGACTCACTGTTTAAAAATGGAAACAAGGAAGGTGACACCTGAAGGAAAGCAATGGGTACGTGGAAGAAGGAGATTGAAAGAATGACAGGCAAAGGCAACAATCAAAAAAAAAAAAGGTGACAGGATAAAAACAGAAATGTACAGAAGGAAAGAGAAAGTATGAATGGAAACAGGAGAAGAGATGGGAGAGTAAACAGTCGTAAGAGCAAAAAAGGGAGATTTAAAAAGAGAGCAGGGAAATGAAAGAGAGAGAGAGTGTTGCAAAAGAGGGGGTGTGGGTGCAGCGGTAGATGGGAGGGGGACAAAATGAGACCAAATTTTCTTTGGCAATCTCGTCTCTCCTGCTGCAGGTGTGGGGCTATTTCACTAAAGCAGGCCAGACGCGAATGTCATTAGTTCCTAAGCCCCAGGTGAATTTGCCACTGTTCCACATGATTAACCCAGATAATTGTGTGTTGATAGCGAGCATGGTCGATGGAATACAATTTTCAGGCCAAGATTCCTAAACAAACAGCTCAGCAGAGGGCTGGGAGGTGAGGGTGTGTTGTGTGTCTGTGTGAGTCTGTGTGCATGGTTTAGGTGGTGTGGTGAGCGGTGAATGGCTTCGGTGTAACCTGCAACACCTTGCAAAACAAAAATAGTTTGGTGCTGTAAAAAGTTGGGTAACTGTAGTCTTAAAGGTGAACATACTAGAAAAACAGCAGACAACTATAAATTATGTCTATAGCGTCTTGTACTACAGTATGGAAGAAGAATGTATCAATGCTTTGTAGTTGCAGTTACTTTGGCTTCTTGTTACAATGCTCCCTATACTTCGAGATGCAGTCTCAAGCCTTTCCCAATGACCGCGCCAAGGTTGCCTTCATGATTTCTCATCTCGCTGGCTGCGCTCTTCACTGGGCCCAGTCCACGTGGGAAAGTAACAGCCAGGCCATTCGCACTCTATCTACATTTACATCCCATTTCAAAGAGGTGTTTAGCCCCGCAGAAATATCCGTTCATGATCAGCTCTTCCGCATCAGTCAAGGCATGGCATCCGTGAGCGAGTATGCCGTCAAATTCCGCACTCTGGCGGTGTCTAGTAGATTGAATGAGGTGGCCTTACTTACTGTGTTTCGGCAAGGGCTTAACGCTGACATTCACCTTCAAATGGTGATTTTTGATGATACTGTGGGCAAACAAGATCTTCTCCGCATTGATGGTTTTTTTTGTGCAATATTTTGAATAAACAATGCAGCAGCACCGCATCTAGTAGGTTCAACACTTACATCGTCATTGCATCTCGTGTGCCATTGATAGGGCTGCCTGACACACACCTAAAATTCGAATGCAAAGTTTTTTTTTATTTGACAGCCCTACAAGGAAAGCCCCTTATATTTGAGAGTGGCTACGCATTAATAAAAAAAAAAAAATGGAGGTTATAGTACATTAAAGAATGATCATGTGAATTTTACGTACGCCAGGTGACCTGTAAATGCAAAAAAAATCCCTGTTTCCATTGCAGTTTTGCAAAATATTCCTTTTACGAAATGCTTGTGAACAGAAAAACTTTTTTGCGAGTTTTTGCGAAATGTGTAAAATGTGAATTTGGGGCAGGAAAATCTGTTTTTCTAAATCAATAGCAAGTGGGAATTCCATTTAATGATGCAAATGATGTGGAAATGGTAGAATTCACATATAAGAGGTTTGTCCCTAAATCACTGTATTATAACAAAGGAGTTTTTGAATTTAAAGGTCAACTGTGTACTTTTATAGTCTGGCTTCACACTTCTAATGATCCTGGGGTGGTTTAATGCTGTGTGGAGTAATCATTTAGAGACCAGTACATGCAGTTATGATGGAAACAAAATGAGGAAGGAAAACAATCAGGAAGTGCTCAAAACATGTGACCACCAGAATATCATTGCTGCAGTGATTTGCAAATTAGAGCCCGCTCTTTGTTCTAATTCTTTTAGGCAAGCAAATGTTGGTGTCATTCTCTCACTTTTCATGAAGAAGCTGCTATTCCAAAAAAAAAAAATGAAAAAAAAAAGGTGTCTAGTTAAAACAACTCATTCTTTTAGAAGCACTACAGTGCCTTTGGAAATAGCCACGAATGTTCTCAAAGATTAATGCTGTTTTTCTTCATCCATATCCGTTAAACGTCATTACCCTTGATAGACAACACGGTCTCAAACTTAACAGACAAACTTTTTTCACACATTATTAGTGAAATGCCATTTATATGAGCGTGAATATGTAAACAAGGAGTCATTAATAATGTTTTCAGAAAATACATATTCATGGTACAAATCAAAGAACAATGGTTCCTGCATCATTTCACTCAATCTTCACACAAATGACAAAACCCAACCCTCAGCATCTAATATTTGCATATCATTTAAATATGACCATTTGTTGCGCCTTAAGACTTGTGTGAAGACCTCCATCTCCATCTTAGCAGTATACTACAGCAGCAGGCTTGTATCAGATCAAATTCAGTTTATCACTGTTTGAAAGAACTAGACCACTTTTGCTCTGTGGAGTGTCATGACCTGCCAGTAGCATAGGTTTTATAAAGTGTGAAGTCACCATCACATCAAACACCCTTTTACATCACAGGATTGGCGATGACAATTTAAAAAGATGCTAGATGTGGCAACACATAATTAAATGCATTCAGTGGGTACAGTTGACTTCTTTGACTTGGGGAGAGGGTACAAAATTAGTTCTGAGCCCAGTGAATTTCATCTCTGTCCCTGCATAAAGTGGGGTCCAAAAGTCTAATTGAGGGGGGAGAAAGAATTTTGAAAAAAAAAAAAATTAAACTTATTATAAAAATAAAAGCCATAAAATGAAAATAATATAGATTTTTGTTTTGTAACATGTTATATTAGAATATTAATAGTATATTAGTATATTTGAGTAGATTTTGCACTATAGTACACTCTTAAAAATAAAGATTATTTAGTTGAAAAGAGTTCTTTAGATTTAAAAAAATCTTTTGGAACCTTTATTTTCAAGAGTGTAAGTATTTGAATTTTTCAGTTAAACACTTCATCAAGAGTGTTATCCTTTCTGATAATATATTTGTATAATTTGTAAGCATATTGTGTTCGATAAGAAAAATGTAAAATAAAAGCATTTTACTAGTGGTCTCAGAGTTCTAGTTTCCCACTGTATACATATTGCAGTTTTTCATTTGAAAATAGGATCCTGTTATTAGGCATACTTTTAAGGTAAAACATAGCACACATCAAAAGATAAAGGCCAGAGAGGTGTTTCTGAATGAATTCAGCCACTGCCTGTTAGACCATCCCACAATCCATCAGCCACAAACACAGCATACAATCATGAAGATTCATTGGGATTGTTCTAATATGGGACATTTCTCTGTGCTGAACAGGCAGGCTCCTTAGACCAACCAGTACTAACGGCTGGCTCATTGATTTGTCGAGGACATGCAGAGATAAGAGGACAAACAGACAGTGAAAAGAGAGGAGGTGCTGGAATACAGATGAGCATTCTGATATTGATCCCTCTTTGGGGTTCTCCTCCTTGAGGGTGTAACTCATTTTACACTCCAATATGAGCACATCGTTACTGTACATGTAAAAGCTAGGCTTCTTTGAAAAATAAACTTAAGAATCTAGGATTTAGAGACACAATAATTCAACACATAATAATCACAATAAGTGGTGAAAAATCAGGCTGAGCGAGTATAAGTCTCTGATCTCGAGAATAACTGATTATACTGTGACTGAGGTGCTCTTTTCTGCTCTTTTCCTATAAGGACTGCAGCGACAGATGAAAGCTCATTACGCAGCGTGGTGAGGAGAGGCGTGCAGAGGAAGTGGTTGGGGGAAGTGGGGCGCAGGGGTGGCTAATTGGGGTGTGTGATTACACCGGCTGCTGTTAGCAGGAATTAGGCAACAACAGACCCGGCAGTATGGCTCATCATCGCAGAGAGAAGAGAGTAAGGCGATATCGCTGATATTTCCCTAATTATACCAAACACCTTCCCTCTTGCAATATCACATAGCATAACACCAAAATGCGCTCATTGTCTACAGGCACATGCAAAAAGTAAAAGTCAGGCATTTGGAATCGCAACTTTTCAACTATTCGGCAAAGTGGTCACATTTACTGTTGCGTGGAAAAATGTTGTTGGTAAAATCCAGTCATTTCAATAGGATTTGAAGTATTTTGACTTCTGAAGAATTTCCCTATGCTAATTTTATGTGTTTGGATTCCAGTTTGGTGAGCTTTGACACACAAATTCGCAGCGTCAACTAATATCATGTTTTGTTTCAGCAGTGACTGTATTGGTCGAGATTCGTAACAAAACTGAAGATCCACTACACTTTAATATTATAAAATGATCCATAAAAAGAAGGCTGTTTGGAAAGCAGTTATTTAGAGTTTGTTTGTTTGTTAGTCAGCTGAATAGCTTTAGGTTTTTATTTAGTCGTCATTATTTTATTTGTATCACATCCAGTCCCCCTTTCTTTTGCCTGTGAAATTATTAATAAATGATTATTCAGACTACTTTTATTTGTCAATTACCAGTAAAAGCAGAAAGCATTTAGGTTTATGTCAAGATGGCTGACAAGAAATAATAATAAACCTTATAACCACCCTAAATATAAGCAATACTGTACTACTAGCTCCTCTCACTAAATGTCTTGCTCTTTATTAATAAAAGTATCCGTCTCTATAGTAAATAGCAGCTGAGAGTTTCGTTATATGACTTTGCCCAGCAATTAATGAATAAATAACTACATAATATATGAGATCACGTCATTTGTTTCCCTCTGACATGCAGCAGAATGTTGAACTCTGACTATTTCAAGTTTCATAATGTGTGTATATTGTGCTCTAGTGTTTTATTATTAAAAACGAATCATTATATTATAGTTTACCTGTGGGAATAGTTCACTGATGGCGACCGATATAATGATCGATTTGTAATATATTGATATTAAATTGGCTGCAATATCTTAAAGATACTATCTTCAACAACACCTCACATTCTGGTGTGAGGAACCCCCCCACCAAAAAAGCCAAACAATCCCATCATACTGAATTTACTTAAATTTATTTTACCTGTAATTAATTATGCAAAATAAGGTGAGCTGCAGATGTGCACGTTTAGATGTGTGATTCCCCAGGCATCACTGAATTGCTTGTTTCTTTAAGCTTGTTGGTGGAAAAATACTGCTTTCAGTTTATTTAAAGTTCATAAAAAGACATCAACTTTTAACTATGTTTTTCTTTCTAAAAATACCTAAACCTACTGGAAATGTTTCTTAATTTTCCCAAATAAATGGGTCACTTAGCCATTAAAATGTTTATTAGCAACTGAAAAAAGCACAAATGTCAGGACATGTCAAAACTTCTCCAGGGCCCAAAACACCCTCGGACCCCAGAGGGTTAATAACCAGCAGAATTTGGTGGTATAGGTAAAGCCATATGGTTCTGTGGCTTGTGTTTACGACTTCAGCTGAAGTAGCTATTATAGCTCTTTTGTCAATGACAGAATTTTCACTTTTGGGTTTCTATCCATTTGCGACTCATTTATTTTGGATCTACATTTTTTTCTCATGAACCTTACTTGACCAACCAACAAAAAAAGTGCAGGAAAGCCAACGTCAGGCCACATTTAAGTTTCCCAGAGGTACACTGCTTAGGTTGTGCACCTCTGACAGGAGTTTCCATCTTTTTCTGAATGTCCTGACGAATCATTGATTTGCACTTCATTCCAGATCATTCTCTCCCACTGCAAAGCCTCTCTGTTTGACTTCCCTGCACAAAAGCCAAAGAAACAGAAAGGACAGGGTGAATTAGAGAGAACTGACATCAAGAACAATGCCAGAACTCTGCTTTGATTTTGCGTCACTGGTAATATACGCCAATACTAGGTCACAGAACCAAAGAATGTGTATCCTGTGTTCATCTCTGTCTGACTGTATCTTCTCTTTCAGATGGTAGCTGTCCATTACATTAAAGAAGCCTAAAAGGAGACATCAGCAAATCTTTTGTCTTTCAATGTGAGATCTGGAGGATTTTTAAATTACACCTTGTTCAAAGCCTGAACCTTGGCCTAAAGTGTCCAAAGATAACCATTAACTGTCCCTTTTAAGTGTTTACATTAAGTGTACCATAAAGTTTAGATGAAAATGCCATGTTTAAACTGCTCTGCTAACAGTCTCTGATTCTAAACCAATTCTGGACACTTGAGACTGTCTACCATTAGTTTTTAAAATACCAACTTTACAATTTTTAAATGAATTGTTAATGGATAGTTGATGGTTTTTAACACAAATGTATACTATTGAACTTGATTTCCTTTTTAGTATATTAAAATTTACATTTCATTCAGTCACAATCACTTCAGGCTGTAAGTACTTTATGGAGATTAAAATATATTTAACTTAAAACAATGTAAATACGTTTTAAAGAAACATCAGTTCTATGCCCTGACGGAAGGCTGAGGTTAAAAAATAGAGTAGGCTATACTTTCAATACGATTTATTATTTATATAATAGTTTAGATTGATCAACTCTCCCAATTCTTAAAAAAAACATATATAATGTTTCACATGCTGAGTTCTACAAGGCCTGCAGATTCTGGTAAGCTTTGTAAATCAATTTTTTAATTTGAAATAATTGGGTATATATGTGCCAGCTCCATCAACTCCTCCACATAAACTGCAAAGAAATTGTTTAGGATTTTTTCACAATTCTTGAAAAGAAGAAGTAGAAGAACATGTTGATAAAATGAATCCAAGATCCATTCAGTTGATACATAAACATGTTTCTTCGGTTTTGTAGCCTGTTTCTTCTCAGTAAAATCTGTGGGCTGTTCTTCGTCAAATGCAAACCGCGCTTAGTGTCCTCTACCGCGGGTCACTAACACAAGAAGGTCTCCATGCATGGAGGAATAATGTAGAATCTGAGCTTGCGCTAAAATGACGTATATTATAAAACCATAACAAAACACCCTTATAAGCCGGTGTGGTCTCTTCAGTGTGGTCCAGAGCTTCACTATCAAAGCTACAGGTGCTGCACAAGTGGAGGACATCAAAAGCACTGCACCTCCTAATGAAACAATGTTGTTACAATAGGCTACTTGTCTTTGAACCTCATCTAGTACCTTGCGACAAAAGCTCAATGAATAAACACCAAACCATGCAGAACTACCCCCACCGCCTTCACCCACTGGCGCTTTGTTTCTCAAAATCGTTTGCAATGTTTTTGCCTAGCTATTAAATGAAACGGCCACAACAGAGCAGAAGATCAACAAACGTCAGATGTCCCTCGATATTTACAATTTTTCACCGAAGAACGTTGGTTTTTTTTTTCTCCCAAAGAGGATTCAAATTAAACACTTGCTCTTTAGGCCTACTGATGCAGGCATAGCCTATCCGATTAGTCAACATTTGAAGTGGATCAAAAAAGTTAATCAAAGTTGTCCTAAGACAAGAACGTATTTTGGTTTTAGGACAACTTTGATGAAAGGTTTTGATCCACTTCAAATGTTGAACTAGTTTAGTTTTTCGTTTGGGTGTGAATAATGCAAAGAACTGCAGTTACACCCTTGTCCACTAGATGTCACTAAAGTATTTGATAACACCGAACCGAGCGGGTTGCTGTGTTCACCTTCTGGAAATCTGCAGGCAAACACTGAATTATCTGATCTCTGCAGAACTTCTGTTCAGGCAGAACCTACCTATTAAACACTAAAGAATGCATATTAAGCTTATAAGAATATTTAAACAACTTACCAGTAATACATTTAGGAGTTATTGTGCAATTTAACGCCTTCAGACCAGGGAACAGCTAGTCGTTAAGAAATTGGGGATCAGGAGAAAATTGGGCACGGCAAGGTCTGCAAAATCAAGACGGCGCCCTCTGGTGAACCGAGAACACAGAAATCCTCTCTCAGCACGCTTCGTGAGGCTATTCACCTGCAACAGACGGACATCTAACAAACCAGAAAATATAGACATTTATTAAACGACCATATGTTAATTAAGCTGCTATTTCTTTTTAGTTACACATTGTATTCTCATATGCCGCAAAAGCTTGTATGAGTAACAAATAATGAAACGATTGCAATGTGTTCTAGTACAGCCTAAAGTGTATTATTTTCTTTTTATTAAATGAGAACCAAAAGACCACTTTAATTTGCCTGTAATCTCACAATGAAAGAGTTGGTCTTTAACTGATTTAATGTAATCTTTGGCTAAAGGACATTACTTGCGGTCAAAAATATGAACATATTTAAACAATATGAATAATGTTAATATTTTTCTCAATTGAGATGTGACTTTTAACAGCCAGTTGGAAAATGTATAATGAATTGTAGGCTATTTTATAGGGACATATTCATCATTAAGTTTTATTTTTTACATGAGCTATAATGCTAGAAAGACATTAAATATGCCAGCCTAATTTTAGGCAGCAGATAATAATGCACACATTGTGTGATTATGCATTGTAAAATTCCAAAATCATCATCACTGAAAAGAACAGCAATAGATTTAATAATACCGAAATAAGTATCAACATCTGAGCATAAATAATTGCAGAAATTAACAATAAGTGTCACAGAAGCAAAATACATTGATATCATTTGCCTTAGAGACAATGCATTTATTTGAATAATATTATGTGCAAATGATATTGCCTGTTTCTCTTCCACTGACATTTAGTTTTTCAAAAATCTTAGTAAAAATGCAAAATGATAATGAATATCCAACAGATAAGATGCCTAAATATCATGATTTACATTATGGGTTATCACAGCATATGGCAGGTTTGTGTGATATTACCCTAGAGGAGGGTGGATTTTGATGAACTCAATTCAGTTACACTAAAAGTGATTTTAATAGAATTATTTTCATCCCGCATTTGGATATAATACTTTCTTAATCTACATTACAAAAGAAGAAATTTAAATACAGGGGGAAAATGCAGAATTTAATGAATAAATAATGTATATATATATATATATATA
>NW_015506279.1:319751-350355 GCF_001515645.1 Sinocyclocheilus grahami
ATATATATATATATATATATATATATATATATATATATATATATATATATATATATATATATATAAAATAATTTCTTTCTTTCTTTCTTCCTTCTAGTAGGGGGCAGTGTAATTGTGGAGTAACTTTAATTTTGTATTTGTTCCCTTCAAAATCTCTGTTACACATCAGGTTGTTTAGACAATGCGTGAAGACATTCTGCTGTGCATTTCTATAACAGAAGTTGTTTCAGGGTTGTAGGTAGGAAGGGGAAAAAATGACACGAATGAGCACAAATTATGTACACATTATGTAAAACATTATGTAACCTGGTTGACAGTTAGCAAAAATCACAATGTAAACTCCACAAACACATAACTGTTTTATTATTATAAATAATGACTTCGAAAAACCCAAGCAAAAGTTGAAGACTCAAGTAACATTCTGAATTTATCTCCAAACGTCGATGAGAGGCTGGATCTACAGAACGCAGAAGAACATCATGGCAGATAATTGAACTCCGTATTAAACTGCGCACCATGGTTTTAAAAGGCCTGTCTGAATGTTCTTTTACCTGCTGCCAAATGACTTACATTTGCATGTCATTGGCTGCCCCTACTTTCATCCAAAATAACACTCATTGCGTAATAACAAGATGAACTGTGTCAGAAATACCTACTGATGCTCCAGTGCGGAGGTACATCTGCCTGCCTCTCTTCTCCCGCCGCACGCTGTTTAGAGCTGCACAAAGGGTGATGGGCAGTCGTTAGGTGGACACTTGGGCTTTTGATTTTTAATTGTAATTGTAATCCTCTCCACTTGAGGGCTGAAAATGTGCCGTTTGAAATCTGGACGGAAGATGGAGGGGGAGAGGCGATGTTCAGAGAGGCTCTCTTCATGCTGGCGATACATTAAAAGGTTTAATCCAACTGAAATGTAAATCACAGTTCTTGAAAACAAATTAAGGGGAAAGATAACAGAGCCGCACACCATCAATACACCATCAGCCCGGTCTCCGGCGTGGCCTACTCTGTGCCTGAAATTACGCCAGACTTGTTACCATGGGTAATGGTACACTGTCAGGTGGGCTGATTGCAAGGTTATGGTAAACAGAGCAGTCAGACGGCGCTCGATGAATTGAGGAGAAGAACAGACAGGCCATCACAATCACCCGGCGGTTCAGACAGACCGCACTCACTTGTGGTTACGGTGATTCCTCATAATTGTGTATTCAACTTCAGTGATTTTGCGGGGGCCCCCACACATTGTTTTTCTCTGTCTGACATTATGAGCAGTGTAATTGTAGAGTAACACAACAGTGCTGTCTACCTTGACCCTACGTTGAGCCGAATGTTGCGCGACAGATGCGACCCTCTCTGAGCATTGCATTTTTATGGTGATTATTGTTGCCCAAGAAATACTTTCATCTCTCAAATGTATCTACTTTTGTCTCAAACCTTCCGAAACAATGCAGGACCTCAGGGTTTAAGGTTAGGAGTTAAAGCAAAGGCAGATTCGAGCCTTACCATTGTACCATGCATCCGTGGCGTAAAGGAGTTCTGGGTGTTGTCAGTAAGAGAGGGACAGGTCAGCCCGCTGACCAGTTTTTTTCCCCTGCGCTTCTCTTTTATCCCCTGTGGCACCATTATCCACCTCAATCAGTCTCTTGTTTGGGCCTCTTTGACTCAATTAAGGAGAGTTGAAGTTACAAATTTGTTACAAATTAAGCTTATTGAGATCCTGAAAAGTTGAGCTGGGCCACAGAAAGGGTTGAAGTAGTTTGGATGAGTGTAGCCGAGCTTGCCCCTCATCCCTGGCCTGGGGCCCCGATGCTAGCGATACCCTGAGGTCTGGAGAAGAGGCTATCCTTCTGGAGCTCCCTCTCCATTAGGGAACAATCACTGGCATTGTTAGCCGTGGAAGTGATGAGATTGCAAATGGAATCCTGCTGGAGGAAACAAAGATGGTGGGATCGTTTTAGTGCAACTGGAGCTCTAGGCAGGTGCCCCTCTCTGAGTCTTTAATTGATCTCATTTGTTACTTATACCTCCCGATCAGACCGTTATCACCGCGGCCCCGTCACAGATGGTCCCGCCGTGTCACTGTGACGACAAGGTGATGGGTTGCTTGGGGGGTGCACAACCAGGGCGAGTAACCCATGCGAGCTGCCCCTCTACTCTTACCGGCTTCATTTCAGGAGCGCTTACCGTTGCCCTGAAACAGGACGCTCCCAAATATCCCAATTACACCGGCACTTCATGTCCTTTTGTAACAGGATTTCTCTTACTTTCCTCTCTGTACCACAAAGGGGCTGATTGTACTTCAAGCAGCGGCCCAAACAGGCATGTCTGTTTTACAGGAAGTCGGCGGATCGCATGTGTGGATAATTGCCCAAAGCTTTCAATGGCCTCCAGTAGAGTCCTGTAATAGTCCCGGAGTTATGTAAACTGTCATTTTTACAGCTGCCTCCTTACTCCCCTTTCTTGGCTCCCATTTAAACTCATATAAACAACACTGTTGGTAGCATATACAGAAAGCTCATTATCTCTATGAGATTCAAACAGGCTGCCAACTTAGAGAGTTCACCTGACTGTATTTTATTTGTCGTTTTACTTAGAAGTTAATGCATTTGAGAAGCTACTAAAGTAAATCATTCTGCTTAGGCCTTTCACAGTTAACTATTAACATAAAAATAGTATCTGGTTGATGACGGTGAACTTTTCTTCACTTAAAGATCACTAGTGTTTCCGTGAAGTCAATGTGAGTGCGGCAACCAAGCAACATAGACTATGTCAGTCTTAGTTTAGTGAACAAATGAGCATGTGAGCTTAATGGTCCCTTAGGTGCAGCGGATGGTCGGTCAGTTCTTTTGTCTGATTTTGTTCCGTCTCTGTCTTTTTTTTTAACCATGTCACTGTCTTCAAAGTTGGTGTGAGGCTGTAGATCTCGCCTGGAGCCCAGTGTGCAGTTGAGTTGGTTGTAAGAGGAAGTGATGGTGGCTTTACAAACCCAATTAGCCAAATTCTATCTGATTTCAAAAAACAAATCACATTTTTACCTCACCCCCATCCGTCATCTGACAATTTCCCTGGAAGTTAAAGTGCCACCAGTTACTGCCCAGCGGCACTAGCTCTGGCACAAGCGCAGCATGTTTCAGGCATCGGGTGGCATCTTGTGTGGCTTGGTCTTTGTCAGCGGGAATGAGAATGAAATTAGACTAATAGGAGGCTTGTTTCCAGCCACTGATTAAAAGGCCTAGAAGTTCCTCGGGCATTGCCTAGATCCAGGTCTACACATCCTCGGAGAGAGAGAGAGCGAGAGCGAGCGAAGGCGAGAGGTGGCTCCTGTAATGTCATTTCGGACATCAGCACGTCTGTCTCCTCAGGGTCATTCTTCCTCAGACTTACTTTTTTGTCCACGGAACACGGGCGAGGAAACACACTCTTCCTTTGGGGTGCTAATTAAGGGAAGCATCCAAAATTAATCAGCAAATTCATTAGGGCGAAGGGCGATCTGTTTGAAGGCTTGGAAACAAAGTGCGCTCGAACCAGGCACAAAGAAGCCCTCGGCTATGGACTCAGAGAAAAACAAGTGCACAGACGGCGATCTGACACAAAAATTCATATAAGTATAAAATTTTACACTCATTTTTCTTGTCAGCTTGTCACATTGAATTATAAAGGTTGATTCGCTTATCTGGCTAAGCGAGATCATACAAGCCCGGTCATCTGAATATCATTGCATGGTCAACGTCTTCAGAGAGAGCGAAGAGTGCATCAAAAGACACTTCAGAGATGCTTGAGCATTGCAGAAGGCGCTGTTGAACAGACGCTGTGAAATTACCCCCCCCCCCCCAAAAAAAACAACCGAAAAAATCTGTAAAATCTGGGGATGTTTCACAGCCTGACTTGGCCTTGTGTTAACGTCACACGCTTGCCCAAACCCTGCCATTCTGTTCGGCGCCTTACCACCCCCTCAGAAGAACATGACACGTTCTCCCTCCAAAGAAATCCATGCTTCTTTAAATGCTGCAGATTAAATGTCTTATATAACTGCTTCTTTTTCTTTTTTGTCTTTCACATTCTCTTTTTTTTTAAAGCATTCTCTAATTAACGGAGGGCCTGGAGGCTATTTGTGACCTTTTGCTATGTAAATATGAGCAGGCCCTGGCATGTAGACTGCCAGGAAGAGCTTGGAGACAGAGGCAAACCCTGTGTTGCAGCACTCTGGGCATCTTTGGCACTTTGCTAGTGATACGATGGCGCGAGGTGTTTGTTTGATAATGGCAGTTGACTGATTTTTTGACAGGTGCTTTTGACACTACAGTCTGGTGCAGCATGCATGCAGCGACTGTCTGCTGTCACTCATCTACACTTCTATTAGAGTCTCCTCTATGAAGGTGCCTCAAATGTGCCGGAGAGGTCAAAGTGCCCATGTTTTCATATATGCTGTTCCGGATTTTTAGATATGCATAAACTCAGTCAGTGATAACATTTTAATTTAAAATATATTCTATACAATACTTTACATGTTTAAAAGCTTAGTGCAAGGGACAAATTGTGTGGTTTTATAGTATATAATATAAATACACCTTTAAACTCACTGTATTGCATAGTACAAACTTCACATTTAAAAGTGCATCTGGTTAGATTATTGTGTTTATGAATAAGTCAAATTCATTGTATTTTACAAAGTGCTTTGCCGTTTTGTGTTTGTGGAATTTTTACGGTTATTTTATCATACACTCATTGTAAACAACTGGTGGTCATTAGTGCGAATTGTGTTATATGTTATTTTGACAACACTTTTCTAAATTATTGTAGAATTATTATTTTGAAATTTATGACCTCATTAATTGACCGACATGGAATATTTATACTTTTACATCGCAAGACTTTAAATGGGCAAAAACATGATTTAAACTTCAAAGAAATCGTAATTGGTCAGATCACCTAAAATATAAATATTTCACTGTACATTTATACATTTTAACCTTATCTTGATTAAAAAAGCTCATAGACATGTTTTTTGGTAAAAAAATACCCATATGTATTCACAAGAAGGCACAAGGAGGTTCTCAGAAGACACAAAGTCTGCTTACATATGCATTCATTCAAGTGAACATGACCCAACAGAGTTTATATTTCTTTGCCAATTATTGAAATTTAGTTTAAGGAACCCCTGAGACAGCGCTTAAAGAATAATAATAAAAAATTTTTTTTTTTATAAAAGGCAATTAGTCAGCAACATTCCGTAATATATCCCTTATTTTAGATAAAAACAGTGTAATCAACAACATAATTCTATATAATAATAACACAGATTTTTCAGTATCTGCTTTCACTATTTGCAAGCAAATTAAATTTTTAAACTGTATTATGGCTGGAATGATTTTAATACTATGGCATTCTCCTTAAATTGTCTTTATCTAACAGAACTGGAGAAAATAACTTTTGCTCATCAAATAAATTCTTGTTTGTGTTGGTCCTCTGAGTTATGCAGGCGAGATGTTCTATAGGCAGGTCTTCTGATTGCATGCTGTTTTGAAGTGAATTATTTTGAAGGTTGGCGATTCTTGATTTTCCTGGCTTTTTTTGACCTGTTCTCTGTCCACAGAGCCACTTACAGAGTTTTTGCCCACATTAATATACATTTTAAAAAGCAGTAAATTAGCACATCACTAAAAGAGATGAATAGCAATTTGCATGTTTTGAACTGTGGAGTGGTTTCATAATTAGCTAAAATCTAATGTGCTTTAATTTGGCAGAATAATCAACATAGTGTGCCAAAATAAGTAGCAGAAATTGGTTGACCTCTACACAGGTGAAGACAGGAGAAACTTGCACATTTTCACATACAAAAAGTATAGCCCTGGAGTGAAAGACACATTTTTTAAAACAGGTACCAATGACCTACAGAGTCAGTCAGATGGCAAGCTTTAATGCTGCTACGTGGCATGTAATTGTTTGACTTGTATTTAATGTATGACTAATGTGCATTAATGGCTTGACTCGGTTCCAGTTCATACAGAGGGAAGTGTGTTCCTACACTGTTACAGCTCTCAAGAGAATTAGTTCCTCTCTGCCGTGTGTGAGATCTCGTAAGTGCATAATTGCTGATCAGGGTGCTCAGGATGTTATGTTTGCCATGTGAGAGACCTCCGTCAGAAAGAAAGAATAAAAGTCACACTCATCCTGTACTTCGAGAGAGGATTTACTTCTCTGTTTGGTTTGTTTTCATGCCCAGTTATTGTAACGTTGTTTTTGTTGGCTGCAGCAGTTAACGCTCCTTCGCATGGCATCACATCCTTTTCTGACCTCTAATATGGGCAGCCCACAGGCCATTTGTGTCCACTGGGCACAGGGGTAAAGGTGGCACTCTGCCCTTATTAGACGGACCACCTCCACCTTCTATCTGACTGTCTGCAACTGGGGTAAACATTCCTCTTGATTGCTAATGCATAGTGACCATTGCGTCCAGAGCCTCCGGCTCAGAACTATAAATTACTTTGGTTACAGAAATCTGTAATAGTCTCCATTCAGATGATTCTTTTAAGTGCTTTAATAGATGCTTTTACACAATGACATTATAGGTATCAGACCTGACTTTTGACACTCGCCTGATGCTCATTTTTAAACCTCACATATTTCACAGGTATGTGACACCACTGAGCAGCTATTTCTTCTGTTAATTAAGTGCAATCAATTTTGATTTTAAATAAAATGTTCTTACTTTTTTAAAAGTAAGGGTAAAAAAGCCTCTTTGTAAAGTAAAACTCAATAAATGTGTCTTGCATGGTGATTTTTAAATTTGCTGAAAGTAGTGTAATGTTGAACAGCTTTGCATAATAATTTACAAAAGTAACTGTTCGTCATTGTTCATGAAATCTGGATTTCTCCCAGAATAAATCATGAAGTCACAAAATTATGACTGCCGTGTTTGTCATAAGCTTTAAATTAACTGAACAAAAAGCTATTCAGTTGTGATGCATCAGTGGCATTAATGAACATGATAATAATGTGATAATATGATAATCATAGACATATTTTGATGACATGATGACAAAAACAAAAATTAGAATATATTTTCAATTCCATAACGTATAATGTCATGTTAAAAATAATACAAAATAAATACAAATAAAACATTAAAAGCTATTATTAACAGCTTTGCTTAATAATGTGCAAAAGTAACTGTTCATCATTGTTCATGAATATGAGATTTCTCCCAAAAAAGATCACAAAGTCACAAACTTATGACTGCGGTGTCTGTCATAAGCTTAAAATGCATTGAACAAAAAAGCTATTCAGTCGTGATGCATCAGTGACATTAATGCATGTGATAATAATGTGATAATATGATAATCATGGACATTAATTTTATGACACAATGACAAGAAAAACAAAAACAAAATTAGAATATATTCTCAGTTCCATAATGTGATAAAAAAAGCACCAATAAAATAACAATAAAATAAAACATTAAAATATATTATTTTTAATTCTACAAAAAAATTGCATGACTGGGAACTTGGGACAAATGGCCACCGAATGGATATGCATTGTTGTAAAATTACATACAATTTCACTGAGCCCAAACCCTGTCACCCTGGAAAAAATATTTCACTCCTTCGCAAACATGAAGAAAGACTTGTGTTTGCTAAAAAGTGATAATTAATGAAAGACGAGCTTTCCCTAATTAAGTGCAGATTTTTCCCCGTCTTCTCCTCATTAATCAGCGGTGAAACTGAGTTCATTGTGTGGCAGTTTGCTGTTGCTTGGGGTTTCGAATGAAATAATAAAGAGGAGATGGGAGATTGAAATAATTTGTTTAATTTGGAGCTGCTTAGTGTCTCAGCAGGTGAGACCGGTCTGTATGAGAGCTCCGGGGCCCGGCTGGACCGCGGGGCCGGGGTCAGGCTGCCATGGCTGACTGTGTCACACTTCACTTCCCCCCCAGCTGCAGAGGCCCTAACACCCCCTTCACGACCCTGCTACACAAAACCAGCCACTAATTATCTCTGAATAGCAATTTTATTGAACCCTAATTTGTGGTAATGGATTGTGAACGGGTGTAAGGGGATAGGTAGAGAGAAATAAAGAGAAAGAGAGAGAGCGTGTGTGCGTGAGAGAGAGAGAAACGGTTGTCTTTTATTAAAGCTAAACAATAGCTTTTGAGTTTAAGACGTTTGTAGCATATTTGACTTAAAGGACGTTTTACAGATGATACGTGTCTAGGCAAAGGACAGCTGAAGAACAAAAGATTGTTCATTTTTAAAACTTCAAAGTTTCAAATTGTTCTAAAGCTATAGAGATTATTCTGAAAATCCAAGAGAAACGTGTGTGCTTTTAAAATAGGAAAAGCGTCACAGGTCTTTTGCTGAAAAACTGAATCTTCTCTTCTGGAATGGTGTTGTGGGGGAGGAAGCACTTTTAATGGACACGGGGCAACAGCAGATGCTGTAGGTCACCTGGGTCAACACAAACACAGATAAACCCACACACACAAACACTCGCTTCTTTCCTTTATCGCCTGGATTAAGGACAAGACTGCTTGGAAGCCTTCTTTGTAATACTTCTTATTCTGTAGGACATGTAAGTATAAAAATAATCAAATTAAAATGAAAATGTCATATGTTTTCTTTTCCTTAATGCCCAAAATAAACACCACAGATGCAGGTAGTCGGGCTCTCCACTCAGCGGTCGGTCCGGCATTTGGTGTTTACTGTGGATTTTGGCTTCGTGGACTCACATCACAATACGCAGATTTAAAGATTTTAAAGGAAGTTGTGGGGCTTGCAGCAGGAGAATAGAGACATTCCCCTCACCCTCTCTCCACACATGCATATAATGGCTGACTGTGTCACACTTCACTTCCCCCCCAGCTGCAGAGGCCCTAACACCCCCTTCACGACCCTGCTACACAAAACCAGCCACTAATTATCTCTGAATAGCAATTTTATTGAACCCTAATTTGTGGTAATGGATTGTGAACGGGTGTAAGGGGATAGGTAGAGAGAAATAAAGAGAAAGAGAGAGAGCGTGTGTGCGTGAGAGAGAGAGAAACGGTTGTCTTTTATTAAAGCTAAACAATAGCTTTTGAGTTTAAGACGTTTGTAGCATATTTGACTTAAAGGACGTTTTACAGATGATACGTGTCTAGGCAAAGGACAGCTGAAGAACAAAAGATTGTTCATTTTTAAAACTTCAAAGTTTCAAATTGTTCTAAAGCTATAGAGATTATTCTGAAAATCCAAGAGAAACGTGTGTGCTTTTAAAATAGGAAAAGCGTCACAGGTCTTTTGCTGAAAAACTGAATCTTCTCTTCTGGAATGGTGTTGTGGGGGAGGAAGCACTTTTAATGGACACGGGGCAACAGCAGATGCTGTAGGTCACCTGGGTCAACACAAACACAGATAAACCCACACACACAAACACTCGCTTCTTTCCTTTATCGCCTGGATTAAGGACAAGACTGCTTGGAAGCCTTCTTTGTAATACTTCTTATTCTGTAGGACATGTAAGTATAAAAATAATCAAATTAAAATGAAAATGTCATATGTTTTCTTTTCCTTAATGCCCAAAATAAACACCACAGATGCAGGTAGTCGGGCTCTCCACTCAGCGGTCGGTCCGGCATTTGGTGTTTACTGTGGATTTTGGCTTCGTGGACTCACATCACAATACGCAGATTTAAAGATTTTAAAGGAAGTTGTGGGGCTTGCAGCAGGAGAATAGAGACATTCCCCTCACCCTCTCTCCACACATGCATATACAAACACACACACACACACACACACACACCGTCACACACTCTGCCTCTGTCAACCCGTCTACCCAAACCAGATGGCTGATGCCTAGGCTGAGCTTGACTAAGCTAAAATACCTGATTACAATTCACCGATACAATTCAAATATCGTACCCTGGCTTAAGGCTAATGCCACAGTAACAGTATCATTTATTTTCTGCCTGTAGTCTTTATCCATGTCTTACTGGGCTCTGAGCCCCTAAACCCTTTCACCAAACAGAAACAGATCAAATAACGCCATTGCATTGTTTCTTAGTTTTACAGCTGAGACAACAAATATGTATTATTATTATTATATATATATATAAACTATTTATTTTTGAAGTGTATTTTTAACACCAGCACTTTGACAGATTTTTTTTTACAATTTTTTAAATATAATTGAATTCATTAAATATACATTTTATAATGGATATTTTTTCTTGAATAATATTGAAATATTTCTGTTTAAGCTGATACATGTACATACATAAAAATACAAGAATATATCATTTTAGATTTTCTGATAATTTTCCTCATGACACAAGGTACTGATAAATTAGGAAAAATTTTATATATTTATGCATAAATTATATTTAAATGTTACAAAAATCCTAATACATTCTGAAATATAGAAAAAAGATTTTAGGTTTTGAATATGCATTGAACACAGCTAATGAAGAATATTCCATATTAATGGTGTTACATTTCAATGAAAGCTTAAAGGCAAATACAATATTTCAGAAAGGTTAAAGACATCCTTGCTCTATGATAATAATAATACTAAATATAACAGCAACAGTATTATAAATCTGTTGTTTTAATAATAATAATAATAATAGTAATAATAATAATAATACATTATTATTATTATTATTATTATTACTACTACGCCATAGTGATTCCTTAGTGAGTGACAGATTTTTGGAGATTGTGATTTATTTATTTACTTACTATGTAATTTTAAGGAGGCAGTTAAATGCAAAATGCATTATGTGACACATTTAACATTGACAGCAGAAACTGTTAAACATTATACCTCACTTAATTAACTGGGTATTGCTGACAGTTATAGACATGTTTTTGAATTACTAGACATAATGTTTTACAGTTGTCTGCATTTTTACATTATAGTATAGTGCAAAAATAACGAGAGAAAAAATAATTTGCATATTTGTCTTAGTAGTCTGGTTAGTAACTGAAGCACATTTTACTCTGAATTTGAGATCTGAGAGTATGTTAGAGTTACTGAAACAATAATAATAGTTTTTGCTGGAGAGAGGGTGACTGGAGAACTCCTGAACTCTAGACGCAGGATCTTACCCATATCCAAATAACATTCATTAGCAATTCAGCTACTTATTTTGTTTGGTTTCCCCCCTGGCTGCTAATTAATGCTTAATCAAAACTGCTGAACTGAACATCACAGAAAATTTAATGAATATTGAAATAAGCAATTTCGGGAATTCTGGCAGCACTTATTTTCTGAAAATGTCATAGCACATGGGGTTTTCATGTGATTTTATTTATTTATTTATTTATTGATAATACAATATTATCAATACATTTAACCAGAGATTCTTCTTTAATAATTATTCATTTAGGATGCACTAGAATTTCAGTTTAGCAAGATAAAATGATGGCAAGCTCACATCTTCTTGAGGTAAAGGCTTAGACATTGAGATCCAAGGATTGCACTGTCAAATAGTTTTGACTTTTTAGTCCAAAGTGATATTTTAATGATTTATCAGGCTGAAAATGTCTGTTTGTGCATGTCAGGTTAATTTCAACCTGTGATAATCGGGAATATGACACATTTCTTGAGGAATCGGAGAAGAGATGAGAAAAATCTCTTTCATTTTGACACTGCATTGTGTTCTGCCTTGCTTAGTGACTTTTAATGGAACATGATTATTAATGTTCCCTTGCAGGAGGAGCTGTCATGTTTCTCAATGCTGAACACGTGAGGAGGTGGAAAATGATTTTAAAATATACAGTAAATTGAGCTCGTTACCATATTAGAAATAGTTGAATTGAAATGCATTTATTCAAATTCCAAACATTACTTTGTTTTATTCACATGTCCACACTACAACAACCAACAGCAACCTTTCTCATTTAAATAGCTTTATGATTTTTTTTTTTTTTGGGTGGGGATATACATATGTCTATTTTTACTTCTTGATAAAATTGAGACTGGCATAAAGGACACCCACTTTCAAATCTTGGTGACAATTCCTGTAAAGTTACTCAAATGCAATCTGACTTGTGACAAGGGGATGTAATTCCTAAAACAGAATATGCCCATCATTGGAGCCCCAATTTGCATAATGAGGAGACTTCCATTTCTGCTAGCAATATTTTTGACATCTCCAACTTGGAGCTGCGCTCGAGCAAAGTGAAAAACGTCGATAGGGATGAGAAGAGAAAGGAGTGAAAGCAGCGGGCACTGTCTGTGTGTGAAGAGGGCACACAGAGCTGAACAAACACACACACAACTTTGTCTCTCAGAAACACAGAGGCTCATTCGACTTTGGCGGTGAACTGAAGCAGTGTAGCTCAGAGCAGTACAAAAAGCGAACACCGAGCACCACCACAGGGAAAGCTTTTTTGGACTTTAAGTGACAGCCTGACAAAAATGACCGTGCTGACATTAATTCCATGTAGCTCTTTTGCTCTAATTGTTGATTCAATTTGCTAATTACTAATTTGATTTAAGTGGCAGCCAAGACTCCATGTGTTGGGGACATAAGCAATAGAAAGGAGAATGCACTGAGGCTTTTGTGACGGCTTGTCATACAGGGCTAACAGAGTAGTTATGAATATTCTATGAGTTCAGTCTTAATAATTTCTGATCTGTTTATTTTTAAAAACAGCGCTCCACAAAACATGCCACCGGTCCTGCGCTTGACATTTACAACAACACAAACTCGCTCATTCAAACACAAGTGATACGGAATTGCTTTTCTACTGAAGCTGTTTCTTAGAAACTATCAAAACTTCAATGGGACATAAACAAGCATGTTATTTCCGAGATTAAATATCTTATTCAGCAAAGTATGATTGGATGGGTTGGGTAGAACATTTTAGAAAAGGTTCTTGCATATAGAGAGAGAGAATGTGTCTGAAAAAAACAAACACACACACACACACACACAGACACATATAAATATATATATATATATATATATATATATATATTGAAATAGCAAATTCCGTATCAACACTTTGTAATGCCACATGATTTAACATAATTTTAACATTGATATTTTTTTTTTTACATTAATTTGAATGTAAAAATTTTACAGAATCTTTAAACAAAACTTGCCTCATTTCAGCAGCTTAGATCTTAAAGCAGTTGTAAGGAAACGGTAAAGAATCTTTGAGTCTTTGTTCACAGAGCTGAGAGGATCATTGTTCAGGGATACTCACGAACAGTAGGCTTACTTTCTCCATCCAGACAAGCAGATACATCAAGTCATCAAGTTTCTTGTTGTGCCTCGTGAAGTTATCTTTGGTCCTGTACAGGTTCAGTGAGATGTGTTTTCCTCTGGTCTTCAGATGTTCGTAATGTTATTCAGCTGTGTATTTCCAGAGAACCTTTTCATGGATGAAAGTTTGAAAAGACCAGAAAAGCACTGCTTTTGCTCTTATATTCAGTGTGGTTTTGTTGGACTTGCAAGTGATGTGTTGATATTGAACGGCATTGGCGTTTTTAGATGGAAATACATAAAGATATTGCATGTTATGATGTACAGTTTCTCTAATTAGAATAACAGAATAATCTCTTGGATAATCTCTTGGGGTTTCTATGGTGGCAGTGAATAAATATGGCCATGTAATTTATAGTTCATACACTTGAATAGATTTTTTGCTAGTTGATTTATTACATTTCTTTTTGGGTGGTTGGAAGTACAGTAAGGTTTTGCAGCTGTGCAATATCATAATAATTTTGCATCAACACAGAGTTAGATTTAAATGTGTAGGCCTATTTTATTGCTATATATTCAATGTTTTATTAATGTATATATTTTAATTTACAGTGACATATCAGAAGTATAGAAATATAGCTACTGTTTAATTTTTGGTCACACAATGAGAAAGAGAGATGTCAAAAAACATATATCTTTTATATGTAACTTCTTATATATAAATTACATATATCCACAAACGGTCCTAAATATCAAAACTGTAAATATGCATTTGCTGCATATTATCTTGCCCTATAGGAGTTATCCTTTATACTTTTTATACTTTTTTTCAGTACAACAATGGAAATACATATCATGGGGGTGGATGGAGGGTGTGGAGTGTCAGTTTTAGGCGTTTTATATTTGTATTGATAAATAAACATTATTTAAAACATCTGTCAAGCCCTGTTAAATATCGTTGGCATGGTTCAGTGGCTTTCGGAACCCTGGGCATGGAATATTTAATTATCGTACTAACTGAATAATCAAAAAGTCAATTTCCAAACCGCTGCCTGCCCGTGTTCTGGAGACAATTGCATTTGTAATATTTGTATGCGTAATCTATGTCTCGCTTCTGTGTCCCCACCCACAGTCTTACGGGGGAAAATGGAGTGTATTTACACTATAGAGACACATATCAGACCTGCTTCAGCTCTTATTAATGACTTTAGCTATAGAGCTTGTCTTTTACTGTCATCTAGACAGACTCTGTTGATACTGATATGCCTAGAGAATTGAGTATTTTTATAATGATGATTATGGTGTATTTAAAGCCTCTCATTTAGATGAAACACATTACAACCCAGTTTATAAAACATTACAGTGACAAATATGGATTACATACAGTATATTATATAATGGTTCTACTACTATTATTACAAGTAAATAATAATAATACTAATACTTATAATACTGCTAATAATAATAACAACAATAATAATAATACAATATACTTAATATTATGCAGCAAATATATTAAAACAATATTATTAATATAACACAACAACAATTCATCAAAACCTATTTAGAATGGCTATAATAATAATAATAATAATAATAATAATAATAATACAGTATACTTACACAATAATATACAAATATAATATATGTAATACACTTATAGTAAAACCATATTATTAATATAACACAACAACAGCAACAACATCAATTCAAAATATAAATAATTTAGAAAGATGACAACAACAACAACAACAATACAATATACTTACACAATAATATACAACATACAAATATACTTACGTATATTAAAACCACAATATTAATATAATACAACAACAACAACAACAATTCAAAATAAAAATAATTTAGAACAGCAAAAATAATATTTTTTATTGTTGCTGCTGCTGTTATTTATGCTGTTCTAAATTTTTTTAGAACCCTAACATTGATATTTATATTGTTTAATATTACTTCATACTACAATTATTACCATTTATTAATTTCTTAGAGTACCACTATTTTAAGGTAGTATTTAAAACTCTGAAAGTCATTTACATGGAGAGTGCACTTAATTTTTGTAATACATGCATTTATTTGTACAGAAATAAACACCCTTATATTATGAAAAGCTTTACATTTCACGCCTCCTTAAATTTTAATGTTGAATTTAATTGGGGAAAACCCACAAATGTTCTATAGACAAATTATTTAATTCTCTCAGTGTTACTGGCCCTTACTGTCTATGCCTGATGCTGTCTTTCCTGTACAATGAGATCATTGTTTTATTTAGCAGGCTGGCTCCCCTGTGCTGGTGTGTGTATGTGTATCCGTGTGTTTGGCAGGCAGTACCAGGCTGGGTCAAACCAGCTTAGTTCCGAGCCGCTGGGTGACCTGGCTCGGTGGCGTGCTTGTCTGCTCCCAATGACCCGTATGATTTCATTACTGAGAGGTGAGGGACACACACACATACATGAGCAAGCTACTGTGCTGTAAGCCTCATCTGCAATGTGGAAGGGGTCACACAGACATGCATGACCCACAAACACAAACAGACAGTTACAAACACAAATATGCCTCACTTCACGCACGGACACGTACAAATGCACATAAACACACAGTCTCACCACCTAGACACACACATGCATGCCTCTATAACTTAAGTCAACAGGCACTTTTATCACTTAAACCTGTAGAACCTCAAATGTCCTGAATTTGTTCACATTATTTTGTATTACACAAATTTTGTACAATATTATGCTGATGCCTTTTGCATTTTTTATTTAAAAACACAGCAGTTGCTCTCATCACTCATAATACTCATAATATCAGTATTTGAGTTTTGGAGGGCATAAAGGTCAGGAAAAAACTAGCTTCAATAAATCCACTAGATGGCGGTGTAGGTTTGTGCTGGCCATCGTTTCTGTTGGGGTGGAGACGGAACTTGTTCTCTTTGGCATTAAGCGCAGCCACACAGGACAAGGCCTCAAGAGACAAAACAAGGACATGTGCTTTGATTTGCCATTATTTGCATATACTATTAAGCAACCCGAACCATTCAAATCAATTTATAGATCTCTCTTTTGAGAGTTTTGAGCACTCCGTGTCAGTGTCCGCATTAGCTTAAATTCCTTATTTAATTGTGAAGTCTTTTGTCTAGGCATCGAGTTTCTCTTCAACACATGCTGTGTCCAGTCCGGTGTTTCAGAGATGTGTGTCTGACAGCCCTCGGTGGAAGAAGTGAGTCTTGATTACAGTAATCATCCCAATGTCAGAATGAATGAGTGCAGAGGAGGAGTGTACAGTGCAGCTGCCCACTTCAGCAGCACCTGACACAAAGCCCCAGCTCTCTTTCTCCCTCTCTCTTTATCTGTCTCTTTCTCTCCCTTTTACCTCTCTAAGAACCGTCCAGAGTAAAGAGGCAGAGGAGGCCTGAGGGAAACAACTTACACTGGCCTGCTCGCATGAGCTGACACACGAATGCAAGGAGTTTTAAAAGATAGAACAATTAATTCAACCCAGTGTTGTTCCAAACCTGTATAACCTTTTTTTCCTCAGTGGAACACCATTTGTGAAGATTGAAGCTTTTAAGTTTAAAATAAGTTTCAAAAGCACCATTAAAGTATGATTTATAAAGGTCCATGCGCTGTTTTCCAAGCCTTCTGAATTCATACACTTTGTCTGAGGAACAGGCCAAAATTTAAGTTGTTGTTCACTGAAAATATTGACATCTATTCCAGCTCAACTTGCCATGTTTTAGAGACTTGTGAGGTAAACAAATTAGTCTTTTTGAGTCTGTTGTATTCAATTCACAAAAGTAGTTAGAAGGAATGATTCATTATTTGAAACTTTAACTCAGTATTCTGATAATAGTGATTAATGGCTCAATGGAGAGAAAAACTGAATAATGACATAATTTTGGTTCACGTTGACTACTTGTATTCTTTTTCTCTGGAGCATTTTAAGCTTGAAAGCTTCATTCCACATGCAATCATTGTAATTCCGTGGAAAAAGATGGCCAGTACATTCTTCAGAATTTCTCCTCTAGTTTTCCACAGAAGAAAAAAAAGTCATTTGGGTTTGGAATAACACGAGGGTGAGTAAATGATGACAGAACTGTAATTTTTGCTGCACTATTCCTTTAAGCCTTACTAATAAACAAATAGAAACAAATTTCTATTTTGAAGTGCTCCCCAGTTCACTTATGTATTCAACTCATCCTCTCTAAGCCTTTCTTCCTCTTTCCTCTTCTTTCTTCTTGTTTCCCTCGCTCCCCTCATCCCTTTCTAATGTTCTGATGCTCCATTCTCTGTTTGCAAGATCGGAGCATAAAATGCATGGAGAGGAGCGACTGGGGGGAAATTGACTCTAACAAATAGCTTGAAAGGAATGCATGGCATATCAAACTAAAGCCCGCAAAGACAGACAAAACACCATCATTTCCTCCCAACTTCTGATGTCGATGCACAACAAACTAGCGTGCCAATGCCAGCAGAATGAAAATAGAGACAGAATCAGTCTGTGTTTTGTTGCGCTGTCACTTTGACGTGACTGGGAAGTTGCCTCGACGTGTTTGGCTAGGAGAGGAGAAGAGAGGAGCTTGTTTGATTAGCATCATCTCAGCGGTGTCAGTTACCGGCTTCCTCTTCACGGTTTAAAGGGCCAACTGAATCTGCCTCAGAGCATTCAGAAAGAGTAAATTCTTTTTTTGTTCTTCTATTCGATCACAAACACTAAAAAAGCGACGTCTACATGTGTGCGAAGACTTTAACTTTTAGGAAAAATGGACACTTTTCATATTTGGCAATGCCCGTAGAGCGCCCGTTCTTTTTGTTTGCTTTGATGATGTACGGGTCAGGTATTTCTCAACATCGTAAAGGCCCATCAAAGCTTCTACCACCATTTTCTTTATTAAACAAAGCTTGCGGTGAACATCAGCACTCCATCCATCTCTGCATATATGTGTCCATCACTGATATTCAGCCGGTAAAGTAGTAACCTTTCCACACACAGATCAGGAGAATACTAATGTCCTGTCGCTCTGTTGTTTTAAAACAACTAAATTACCTCAACCATCAGAGGCTACTGTGAAAATCACATAACGCGCTCACAACCGCTCTCTTCAAAGTCTGAACGCAGGGGACAGAAGCACGCAGCGAGGGAGTTGGTAATGACAGACCATTATACACACACATTTCAGGAGAGAAAGCAGAAAACACTACTAAGGTATAACAATGAGCTTTCAGCATGCATCTGTGACACAAGGAAATGACTCTACTCCTTTTATTAAAGTGCTGGTTATTTTCCTGTTGCGATACACATGTTAAGAATATTTACTTTTTCTGTCAGCGCTCTCGCCGACGTGCCTGACGGATGGAAATTGTATTGTTTTTGCATTAATGCGTGTGTATTTGAAGAGACCTCATCTCTGTTCTGCCAGTAAAATGTTTTGATCTTCGAGTTTTCATAACATACGCAGACAATTCCATTGCTGCAGAACGGTACTGATGCTTGTCGTTGAGGTGTATAAGCTAAACCTAAATGGATATAATCTGCAATCACTTTTTTTATCCTGTTATTTTTTGAAAGCATTAATAATTTCTCTTTTTCACAACAGGCCTGTCAAGCGTGCACTTCGGCACCTTTCTGCTATTTGATTTCCCATGGTGCTGAATCAGTCTATCATTATCTCTGCTTTAGGTGAGCCTCGCTCCATGAAACAGGCTTTTTACAGGTAGTTACATTAAAATATGCTCCCCCTGTGACTGTAGCCAAATCTGTTTTAGCTGTGCTAATGCGCTGGATTTCGTGCATAAAGGCTACCGTTAGCGTACGGCGTGAAAGCGACACAGACTGCTAATGCTGCCTCATCAATTGGTGTCTGCCAGACCTCTGCTAAAACAGAACTATTTTGGCCCATTACTGCATTCCGGAATGGTTTTGGCAAAATATCTCCATGACTCTCTGAATTAGCCGGAAGGGCATGTGGATGATGGCCTAGTTATACAGGTTATGGTTCTGTTGCGCAACCTGCGGCTATAAAACAAGCGAGCTGTTTGACAAGGAATGATCTGTGGTTTTAATAGTCATTATCTGGTTTGAATCCACATAGTAGATGGCTTGTGTCCAGTTTGCAAATCCCATTCACTTTTCTGCCCTCTCGCATACCTGTTTGGATCTTCGGAAGAATGCATTTGGTTCCTTGTGACTGCTGTGTGCTGCACCACATGCTGTATACGCTGAATGCCATATAAGTTGCTTTGGATGAAAGGGTCTACAAAATGCATGAATGGAAATGTACCTTTCAATTCCATCTTCTTCACATAGCTAAAACCTCAGCCTTTCTAACACAAGCCTTTCAGCCTTCTCCAAGAATTTATCGCTGATCCTTTCCGTTGTATATGCAGCAGGAAGTAAAATGATGAGCAACTGATCCTCAGACCTCTTGGTCCTTTCTCCCCACAACAGAGTGCATTCTGGGTAATGAATTGCCCCGCTCCTGCTTATTAACCTCTCCTAATGAAATCGCTAGGACACCATTGTTCCTCTAATGAACTTTCAATGACAGGACACAGCCCCATCTTTGTCCTTCGACACCACTGCTAAATTAGAATTCCTTTCTTTCCTCCTTCCCTCCCTCTCACTGTTTCTGGAGGGAAGTGTGGAGATGAGTGTGTCCTAGCAGCTTTACCGTTGCCCAAGCTACACTGCGGAAAGGATGGCGAACGGATTCCCTGGTCTACGGGTTGGCCGTGGCTAAGAGCACCCTTACATTAGCTCTGATTAGCACCTTCAGTATGGATCTGCGGCGCTAATTACTTGTGTTGTCAAGGTTCACTGAGATTTAAGTACCAGCGCCATCCCATTATCCCTGATCCCTGAAGTCTAGCCCTGCCAACCTACACTACAGAGTGCTAGTACCTCACTGCAGGGTTATCGATACAGGCTCGACTCCCTGTAGCTTAACCCTTTTGGTGCGAGTGGCGTGTAGACTCTATCTGGCCTAGTTCTGGACTGGCCCAGTTTTGTTCTGAGCAAGCTGAGAAACAAAAGGGAGGAGGTCCGTAGGGGAAGGGTGTTTTTCACACAGGGTCTGGGGAGAGAAAGCACCACAGGGTGGGGCCCGCCGGATCACACTGTGTATTTGGAGACGGGCCCAAGCCTCTTGGAGTTTACATCTAGCCCCCCAGAGTGTGGAGGGCTCGCTCTTTGCTCACCCCACAGTTACTAATTACAATTCACATGTCACACTCGCAGGATAATGGGAGTCAGGAAGCAGAATTAGAATATTTCAGAAGCCTGCAGGGGTGTTAGCGCAGGAGAGGAAAGTGTGTCTGTTTCTCTGAGACTTGGGGGTGGGGGTAACTTACACAGGGACGGTGAAAATTGTCACTATATTTGGCATCTCAGTGTGTGCTTCTGCCCCTTGTATCTGGCCCTGCTACCCCTTGTTCGCACGCCGGGTGTGTGCTGGCACGGTGACGGCTGTCTGTTAGACTAGATTGAGTGGCATCTGCTGGGTAAAGGGAAAGGGCCGGCCTGGCTGTTGGCAAGAGGTTGGCACGAGGTTGGCACACATGGCGCACAGGGTACAGAGGGGGCGGTGGCGCCAGCAGCAGACTCAGGCTGGCCTGACAGCATGACATCTTCTGGAATGAAACCGCTCCTTTTGCCTCTCTCTCGGCTTCGTTCCTTTTCTCTCAGCACCTTCTCTCGCGGGTCTCACTCGGTTGCTCGTCCTGCTCCCTCAGTCATTTTTCCCATCTCTCACTTGTTCTGCCACCTTTTATGACAGTCACTTGCTCCTCTCTTTCCACCAGCTCTGCACATCTCCCCCTCATCTCCGTTTTTATCCTCTTAACAAGACCACGTATTTAAAATGTTTCTTGCTTTTGTTTTCTTCTTAAGTCCATGTGGTCATTTTCATCCACTGATGTGGATCTAACTGATTCTCTGCTGAATTCCGTCTATATTTTCAATTTGCATGCATGTTTGCATGTGCGTGTATGTTTGTGTGTGTGGAAGTTTTCTGATAAAACAAACACTGTTAATGAACCACTGTGCTGACATCTGCAGGAACCCAACGACTAAATTAATGCGTGCACCACATATCAAACAGGAGCCTTCCTACTGTCAGCCACTGCATCTCAAAGAGAATACATAACAAGGAGAGACAGTTCAGAAAGAGAGACAGACAGAGAGAGAGAGAGAGCTCTAACTCCAGTACTGCCCAAGCCACAGAGAAATACTTCTCTGCAGAATCCTCATGAAATTGATGCCTTAAAGGATTAGTTCACTTAAAAAAAACAGCATGTCATTCCAAACCTTATGAGTTTCTTTCTCGTGTGAATCACTAAAGGAGTTGCACACTCTTTTTCGTGCAATAACAATGAATGGAGACTGGAACTTTCAACCTTCAAAAGATGCAAAAACATAAAGGTATTATAAAAGTAGTCCATAAAACTTCATTTAAAATCTTCTAGAGGTTTTTATGTGATGTACAGGCCCTCAGTTATTTATTAATCAAAATTGTCTTAGTGAGTTGAACTCAAGAACTGGATCAATCAAATTCATGGATGAATCATTCAGAACTTGTGAACAATTCATCTCTAATCAATGATCTGGCATTGCTACTGCTCTTATACACTCTTGTGAATGTACCAAAGAGAGCTAAGGTACATTTCAAGATTCACTTTGTGTAATTTTAAGTGTATGTCTTTCTTCTGCTGTACAGAAGAAGAAAGACATACAGGTTTGGGCAGATGTGAAAGCCATTTAAACTTAGCAATTTTCATTTTTGGGTGAGCTGTTCTTTTAACTCCAAGAAAGCACTTTCTGAAGTCATAATATTCAGTTCTGTTCCTAAAGAACCATGCAAAATTTTAGTAAAAATACATTTTACTGCACTTCTAAAGAGACAATTTGTTCTCTTTCTACTAAATAATTTTTCACTAATCAGTGTGACCGTTTTCTGGGAAGAATGAACCTGTTCTGTTGTAAATGAATCCAGGGAAATAAAATTATGGTTGATGGGGACACGAGCGTCATGTTTCACCCTGCTGCCGTCATGCAATGATTGCTTCTCTGCCAACTCACTGTTGATTGACAGGCCCCCAGACAAGTCACGACTGCTATGATACCATCACTCACCTGAGCTGATCCAGCCCGTGTGTAAGTACCATCCTAACGGGACGAATAAACTAAAAATATAAAATATATTAAGAAAATAATATATGTGGGAACAGATTAATGACTGATCTGAATAGCTATAAATGGTCATTGTTTTACTTTGATGTCATTGGAATATACATTTATGTACTTTTGCAATAGTTTTCCAAAAATGAAAATTCTGTTATCATTTACTTATGCTCATTTCATTTCAAACCATTATGACTTAAAGGTTTTATGACTGTGGAACACAAAACATTATATTATGAAAAAAAAAATCATTATATTTTTTTCTTACAGCGAGAGCCTTTCATGCTTTATTTTTGTCCTTAGGTACAAAATTGTAGCACTTATTATTTTTAACAATAATATAAGAAGAACTTCTGTGGCAAGAGCTACTTTAGCCATACCAAGCAGTCTGTTGTATATTGGCTTTTTCCCCTGCTTTTTAAAATTTTCCTCACAATTTCCTCACTTCAAATCCCTATTAGCATCCTTTACTGTAGGGGAGAATGTTTCTTTTTTATCTGGTAGAATGCCATAAATCATTGTAAATGATCCTGTACTGTTTTTCAATTCAATAAATTATGTAGATATGTGTGATTGGATCTTGATCACACTGGAGATGCACTGGTGTATAAAAAGCAATGCTAAATGCAATTCACCTTAAGATTATCAACAAACTGGATATGAAATGCATGTTAATGCCAGATGTAAACGAATGCAACTTGTTTATTGGTTATAATAAATGCTCTTAAGAAAGCTGAGGAAACATGGTAAGAGGATACAAAAAGGAATCTGAGGAATATTTTGACACCTCATTTGTCCTCCCGCTTTCGTGAATTGACCTCTATGATCACCGTCGCAGTCTTGTGTAATCTACTAATGTGTACAGTAAATTTGTCACTAACCAGTTTTGTAAGCATTAATTTTTTTTCCACCAGCAGCATTTAGATCTGAGTGATAGAGACACGGTTGTTTGTCTTTGTGATTAAAAGGCAAGGAGACGGTCCTTTTAATCAGAGAGCGTGCATTATTACAACCTTGATTAAAGCTGCCAAATCTTTACGTTGTCATCTCTCATCAAGGCAAACAGGTAGGATGCTGTTTTGATTAATTCCACCCTGTGAGTGTGCGAAAGAGAGTGTGTGAGTGTATGATTGCCCAAAGGACAAATCATGACAACCATCAAAGGAATGCAAAAATCACAATTGCACATCGAGTCTATAGATCACCATACTCTGTCGCTACAATATTTGAGCAGCTCAAGCATTCCCCTGTAAAAACGCTCGTATATTTCAGAGATGTTCCCCGCTTTTCTCTCTCCTTCTGTACCTGAGCCAGTGATTAATGATGTGGTGGTGTCACCAGCAGTGACAGCTGGATGCTGGCAGAGGCCAGTGCGGCAGAATCGAATCTTCTCTTGTACAGAAACTACTGTCAGTCATCAAGTCTTTGAATACATCTAATAAAAATGAATACAAAGCTCAAGCGATCTACGTTTTTTAAACCCATTGTGACCCATCAAATGCAAAACTATCATTTCATAACTGATGTTGTTACCACCAGGCACAGAAGGAATCTACATCTTTTTTTTTGTTTTTTCTATGCTGATGTTTTAAGGCAGAATTCTGAGGGATGAATTCACAAGTTCTCCTGCCCATCCAGTCCTGAAGCCTAATGGTAAATTTAATGGAGATGGCGAGGTGGAGGGTTGCCGGAAGAATTGATGCTGGGATGGTGCAATGAGAGCTGTTTATATAGGCTCATAATGATGATTGACAGGACTGAATGATTAGGCTCCCCCCGAACCTACTTTTGGAACTTCAATTAAAACAGTAAAATGTTTTAAACAGAACTTGTGGGGATAGTTGTAACACTTTTTGCTCTAATTGTTGTATATATATATATATATATATATATATATGTATGTATGTATATATATATATTATATTAAAGTTGCTTTAAAAACCACAACTTACACCTAAACTGTGTAAACTGAAGTCGGCATTAAATGGCTCTTCAAACAAGAAAAAAAAGTAGAATTATTGAACAAACATATAAAATGTTACAATTTGTAGTATGTGTTGTGTATGTGCAGATTATCTGTGGGCTTGGTTATCATTATCATTTGGTTGTCATAGATTTGAGATGCTTGAGATATGGTGTCATAGACATTTAAGTTCAGTAAAGGCCTTTTAGTGCAACCGATCCTGTGCACACTTCAGCTGTTTTATGAAAGGAGACTTTCTTTTTGTTCTTTGCTTTTGCTCTGCCTTTCTTTTTAATAAATTTTTCTTTGTTTGTTTCTGTCTTATGGCGTATGACCTCTCGGTTCTGGCTACCACAGTGCTCACATTAAAACAGCTGCAATATCTCGTCATGTCTCTGGTCCCTAAATGCAGGGTTTGTGTTTGGTGAAGTGGAAGTTGAAAGCCTTTATTTAAGGGCTCGTGTTTAAGGGTTCACTGGCCCTGACCTCTCCTCTAATGTCCCACACTACTGACTCTGGTTGCACATAATTCATGCCATCAACCAAACACACACACACATTTTTCTCTCTCTATCTTGTGCCCCATTTCGGCTCCTGAGCTTTTGCCCCATACTGCGGATTGCTGACCCCTGTCGCTCTGCAGGGGGCCGTCCCATCACACCTGGCATCAGTTCAGACCCCCATCAGCCCAGTCCAGCCCAGGGAGTGGTCAGCTCAACTCCACTACACCTGTAGACACACACACACACACTTGCTTACTTTATTCAGTCTTGAGGCTTCAACAGGAGGATTTGCTGACTGATATACTTTAGAGGACGATGAGGGCATCCTTCACTTTGCTTTACACTCTTCCCTGTGGCTTTTAGACACAGATTCAACACTGAAGCAAAGACAGACCGAAGAATGAACTGATCTGTGACATAAAGACAAGGTTAAAGGCCTGTTCACAACATATGCAAATTTTGGCATGGAAAATATGTGAGACAAGATTTTGAAACGTAGCTATGCATATAAACTTAGACTCACACCGAGTCTGAAATATCTGCACTTTTGAAAGCTTCTGATTTTCATTATGAAGTAGTTTCAGGTTTGTTGACCACATTAAAGTTCCGTAGCACTTCACCAAATTATTCTAACTTCAAAGAGCCGTATAGCTCTTTGAAGCCAAGTAAACCTAATAAAATGACAATTTTGATTTTTTTCAAAGTTATTTTAAATATCCACGGAATGCTGGGTGACATCTGAATGGGGCAACTTCCCAACATGCCCAATGCTAAATCATAAAAATTAGTTTTGTTTCTGAAAAGAGTGTTGCAACCATGTAATTACTGAGAAATTAATAAACCAACTGTTTCACTATTTGTAGAAACTTCATACTGTGACCATTTCAGGTCATTTCTTATTTGTTCAAATGATCTTTGTCTGCTCAGCCATGATATTATTATTATTATTGTTGTTGTTGTTTTCTTTTTAAGTTTGCTTGTGAATAGGTTTTTTATAATCAGCTTTACTTCTGTAATGCAACATATTTGAGAGATATATTCAACAAGGTAAAATTTGACTTTATATTTTCAGAATTGGCTAGATAATGAAAGTGGCACATGCCAGAATAAAACCAATCTTGAATGGTCACAGTTCTTTTTTTTCTTTTTTTTAAATGGTTTACATTATCCAATAGCCTGCATGTGTGGTCTTACAGGTTATTACAGTACATTTTGAGAAAAGACATACATTAACATGCACTAATAAAAAGTTCACAATAAGACTAAGAACATGTGCCAATTTTGATATCATGTTAAAGGATGAAAATTTAAATTCTGTCATCATTTACTCACCCTCATTTTGTTACAAACCTGTATGATGCTGAAATATTTCCCAACATACATCTTCTATTATACTCTACAGAAGAAAGAAAGTCATACAAGTTTGGAATGACATGAGGGTGAGAAAATGATAACAGAATTTTCATTTTTACCTTTAAATTTAACACCGATTCTTCAGGTCTAACCCTATTCAAGTCATTCTGAGTGATAACACAAATAGAACTCTAGAATATAGAAAATAGAAAAGTATCCATTATATATGTAAGCAGAATGTGCATATAGCATGTTGTGACTATAACTTCAGCAATTTGCAAAATATGAAGCTTAAGCACACACTGTGCCATTTAGCGTTAACACCTCTCACAAGCCTCTGTGGTCCCTTCCTCCTCCAGACATCACATCATACGCGATAATCATGACTCAGCACTTCGGCCTCACTGCCACAGAGGCTGATTACACGCTCATTATGTGTATAACGCCGTGTTAGGAGGTGTCTAATGCAATTACTTTATGTACGTACTGCATTTCAATAGCACTCCCACACAGACACACGCAAGAGCCAACCAGTGACACAAAATCAATGGCCATATATTCCCGCCTCTGTGTGTGCCTTCTTTTTCTACTGAGTGTATCCTCATCCTGATGCTTGTGTGCTCAGAATGACCTCTGTTTCAGAAGCTTTCAAATGAGCCTGGTGTGGGTAATTAATTATTTCATGGTATAGTGTCTAAATTACAGTTATTTGACAGCTAGGTTTGATGCAGGCGGTGTCAGTGTGTGTTTGTGTGCGTAGTCATGCTGTGTGTTTATATGTGTACTGTAGCATAAGAATGCGTCAGTGGAATACAGAGCGTGTCACACCAGATGTGGCTAAATTACCTCAGAGCGTCAGGTGACATGACACTGGAAACAATCACAGTAACAGCGATCTCAAAGTGGGAAGAACATAATATAAAACCCAGAGAGTGACAGACTGACAGATGGAAATGGGTGGAGGAAGAGGAACGAGGTGTGTGTGTGTGTGTGTATGTGAAGATAAAGACATAGGAAAGACTGACATGTCTGAGATGTAGAATGTGTGTGTAAGTGTAAATGTGTGTGATATAGACAAAGAATGTGTGTGTGTGCTGAGCATATCAAGGAACTGGTATACCTGGTACACAGGGTCCAAAATTAACTTTTTGCTACACCAGCCAACTGCAGGAAAATCTGGACGGCATAAGTACTTCTTATCATGAAACTGTATATAGCTTATTGCAGTATTTTTGTTCCTATAAAAATTTGATTATTTTGATGTTTTACTTACATATTTGTTACAATATATTTACAACATATTTGTATACAACATATTTGTTACAATAAAAAGTCAATTTTGTTTCATAAATTTTTGTTTTGGTGGCTTAATGTGACAAATAGTCATACGATTAAAAGTATGCAGTTCTATGAAGAATAGAAAACTTCATCCTAGATAAACTTTTGAGTGGTAGATTTTCCACTCTGACCTCCTTGACTTTATGCATCTTTCAGAAGTCAGAGTGCCAAGGTTCTTTCCAGTCCACCTGAAAAATTTTATAAGGCACCAAGTTGTTACAATGAGTACTTCTCATAGAGATCCAGTTACTGAATTTGCCACTGGAAGTTTGTAAGTGGAATCAAATCTTTGACAAATTTTCAGAATGTAGTTTGAGGCACCTAGCATTAAGTAGTGGCAAGTATTTGTATGTTCTATAGTTATTTGATGTTTACATGGATGTGGTTAGTGTTCTGGCATCTTGCTGCTGCGCCACAATAAACTGACAGTAAATCTACTTAAAAAAGTAAATAAAATGTGAATGCATTAATAGTAAGCCAATGCACTGATGCACTAATAAAAAGTTTCATGTTACACCACCGGAAATTAGAGCCTCAGCCAAAAGATTGTCAGAAATACTGTACCTAGTACCAAGTAATTAATGTGTTAATTTTTGTAAGTTGTTTTACTTTTGTTACTTACGGCTTAGAGTAATGCAATACCATTAAATACTTCATGAATATATATATATATATATATATATATATATATATATAATTGCACATAAATTGCATGGTAAAACATATCTATATACCATAAAATGTGGATATGATTTCTTTATTTGAAATTCCTTGTCTTCATGGAATCACACAACCATGTATTTCTTAAAAATAGACCAGATCATGTTGTGCTTAAAATCTTATAATGTTTCATAATACTGTTTCAGCACAGAGGGTTCTGCTTAATAATAGGGTAATGTAAACACATTACCTTATTATGAGAACTGCCTTAGACGTTCTCACTAATACAGCTTCAAAGGTGTGTTTATGATTCATGTGACAAAATATTCATGTATTTATGGATTTATAATAAATTAAAATAACATTTTGGAGGTTACGGTGAGACACAATGGAACTGAATGGAGCCATTATTTAAATCAGAAATGTGAAGCTTACATTGTAAAAGCAAAAAAAAAATAAAGCTGTATTTTTATGGTTGTTTATGGGGTCACGTGTAACAATTCTCAGTGAAAGTTTGTTGGTAAAATCCAGTCATTTCAATAGAAATCTGCATTAGTGTGAGTTTCTGATATGTTAGTATGCAAGTGTGATTACACCCTTTTGCCATTATATTGTCATATCAATGAAATTGTGAAACTTAACCCAACAAAAAGACAGTAAGTGCTTTTTTCCCAACTAAAATAATGATAAATGCATATTGATTGCATTTTGCGGCTTATACTATTGAAACGTAAAAAGTATTGTAATGTTTACGGCTTAGTCTACTTCCGTTTTTTGGAAAAGGAGGGAAAAGTAGAAATTATGCTTCAAATGCTGTTGATCAAACTTAACGTTTATGGAAGTAAAGTTCAAGTAAAATTCAAGTAAACTGGAATAATCCTAAAATTTATTGACATGGACTACCACATTATTCCACCTAGTAAAAATTGTTGTGCAACCCAAGTGATTCTTGACAAGATTGGGCTGCAAAGTGAACCAGACTCCATAGAAGCCCGAAGAAGACAAGTCTAACCCTAAAATCTAATTGGCAAATAAAAAAAAATTTTCAGGACCAACAAGGATGATGATCCAAGAGCATGTCCTACTTCGGTAAATCATGTTAGGCCTGAGACAGATTTGTGTAAGCTTGCTTTCATGCTCCAGAGTACATGTACATGCATCTCAGAGCAAGCTATAAATGCTTTAAAGCTATACATTTTTATTTAACAGCATATGGATTTCAAGACAGAATGTCATGGCAGCTAATGTGGCTCTGGAAGCCTGTGGCCAGTGAGGGAGAGCTGTGTCGGCTCAGACCTGGAGCTGGTGCAGATGTGTTGGGTAAACGACCCTCAGAGGACGGGAGTGGGAGGTGATCGATGCATTAGCATATAGGGAGACGGCTGGAAACATGAAGTAAACCACATCTGACCTCATTCACACTCACATTATACGACTGAATGTCTGTACCATAACATTATAGACACAAGGTGACTGTTTCCATTGTAAACATAAGCCCTGGATTAAAAAGTGTTTCTGTACACTTTAATATAGTCACATCTTCATTGTCATTTAGTGGTTACAAGAAATAGAGTCTTCCCACACAGGTTACACAGAGGCCCTGTTTAAAGCTTGTATGACCATCTGTTTAAGTTCCAAATGTTCTTCTAATTTTTAATCTAAATCACTTCAATCTAAAATTGTGACATGCTTCCAACCAAATATGGTTTTGTGGTCTGCTATCCAGTCAAGCTGCACATATAAATTCACTCAGCTATCAGTATTCATGTCTGGTGAACACTTTTAAGTGTGAATATTCACATTATATTTACCTTAATTTGGCATGCACAAATAGTTAATATAATGATAAATGGGATTTGAGAATATTATATAAGTTATGTGCTGAAGATCAACATCATTATTCGGATAACAGCATCTTTAGAAAAAGAAAAAAAAAACTCATAAAGGAGTATAAAGGTCAACATTATTTATGTCATAAATTCTGTCAGGCCAAACTTATTGATATATTCCAATAGGTTTGCCATGCTATTTCAACCAATATACTTGTTCAGAGGCTTTAATTTATATGTAGCCTATCACTCAAAAACAAAATTCTTCGGCTGAAATTAATTCAGTGGCAGACATGTTCAAAATGGGTTTTCTTAAAGTGATTGTTCACCCAAAAATGAAAATTCTCTCATCATTTACTCGCTCTCAAGTTGTTATTTTATGTTCAACAAAACAAAGGAAATTAATTTAACTTTGGAACAACATGAGGGTGAGTAAATGATGACAGAAGTTTCATTTTTGGATGAACTATCCCTTTAACATGAACTAAATAACAATAGTTGCAGTTCCAATACAAATGTACTACTGTGACGGGGCTGACGAGACGTGAGACATGTGGATCCATCTGCA
>NW_015506280.1:0-18123 GCF_001515645.1 Sinocyclocheilus grahami
AGAGAGAGAGAGAGAGAGAGAGACCACAGGCACTGCACTTTAAACGATCAGCGCAGATGTCACACTACGAAATGCTATCCAGATTCAGCCAAAAAGCTCCAGGTGACCCACTCTTCCTAAATTAATCACATCCAGACGGTGTCGGTTCTGGTCAAATCTTTCATCACGTCCCTATCTGCAAGAATGGATGGAGACATTTTGCAAAACTGCAGAACTACGAGACAAATGCATTAGTAGACAATTTCCCATGTTTAGGCCTAAGCACTAACACCAAAACAGCACTATTCCACCAATGACCTCTCCAAGGTGACACTGCAGTCTGTCTGGATCACATCTGACGTCACGGGCTGCAATACTTTGGGACGCTGCAGAAGGGGTGGGCGGTGGGCCTGGGGCTGAAAACCTGTCATCTGCACCATTGTCAATGTAAATTATAATTAAACCATTCCATAATCTGCACAGCCTATCGGTGCTAAATATAACATCTACCACTATGCACAAAACATACAGCACCGGTTCTACTGCAAACAGTTAAAGGTTAAAACATTCTACCAGTTCTTTCATGCATCAGATGACCACATCCATCCCAAAAAAGACCCCGCATGAAGATGCTTTCACACTTTATCACAACAATTGCTGTTTCAATTCTTTCCTATCTCTCAAGTCTTCAAAAACATGTATTAATGCTAGAAAGCAGAGGCCTCGTCTATAAAACATGCATATGATTAGACTTAATCCTACAATTAAATGAGGAAAAAAAATTGAGATTTATAAAGGCAGAAACTAGGACTGCATTATTCTTTTTTTTTAATAAAACTGAAAGTGTGATGTGTCTTAGTGCTATGATAAATCTCGAAGGCTGTGATTCCATTAAATTTGTAATGAGAAGTGATTATAACCAGCTTTAAAGTCGGCATTAAACAGAAGTCTTTTCTTCTTTGCGAAATATGAAAACTTCTCGAAAGACAAAAAAAAAAGAAAAATGTAGGGTGGGATTTGATGTGGTCCACTGGGAATTGATTGGATCATTGGATTGTTGATGTTTGCTATTGCTGCGATCTCATGTGAGTGACAGGTTGACCCGCTCTTGCACCGAGACATACGTAATCAGGGATGAGAAAAAAAATGTTGTTGCAAGAGGGAGGGAAATTATTTTATTTAAGATTATGAGGGCACATAAATTTAAAAAAATAAAGATGTGTACAGATAAATCATTTATAATAAGCACTGCAATATCCCATAAAAATAAGATTTGTCAATTCTGATTTCATTGTAAGTTTAAGGTCGTCCAGCAGTTTTCCACTAAAATTTAATCTTGATGGTTTAATGTTTGAAAATAAAGAAATTAATTATATTCTTTTTTCTAAAATACCCCTTTGTATTTTACAGTAAAATATTACAAGAGTAATACTTCTTATGTTTAATATTTTTATTTACCACTACTACTACTATTATTAATATTGTTGCTGTTATTATTTTATAATAATATTGATATACAATTACACCATTTATATGGTGACAGTCACAAATTATGCAGCCATACAAACAAGCACAGCAAACCCAGAGCTTTTTTTAAATTGTATTTTTTACAAAGCTTGCGTCACTTTTGGAGCAAGGAGGAGTAAGAATCATGATCAGATAATGATGTGGACTTAAACATCAGCGAATGATTCTTTAATTAAATGATGATTTAAAAAATGTGCGATCCATAAAGCAGGATGCATTTAGCAAAGTGCGTTTTATGCATTGTCTGCAGGAACATTTGGGAAATGATTTTTTAATATCACATTTAATATCATTCTCTACAAGTTTTATGAATGAAGTTCCAGGTACTTCAAGAAAATTTAAGCTTCACATACTACATTAATTATTTGCAATAGCTGAGAAATCTGAAAGCCATCTCCAAATGAATATAAAGCAAAACTATGAGAAGCAAACCAAAAGAGCCAACAATGGATATAGATAAGCTTCTAGGGAGAGCATGAGAACATGTGATGAGGACTGACGCACAGTCCATTGAGAATCAACAGGTGCAACCAAAAATACCTATACTCCTATAGTGGAGCTGTACAGGGTCCATACAGAGACCGGAGAGCTGAGAGGCTGTAATTACCTCACATAACAACCCAGAAGTGCAATGAATTCAGAGAAATAAGTGAGTGACACTGTGATCACATAGCCTTTATGATATAAAGGCAGCACTTACCAGCGACCTCCACAATGTCTCCAGGCACAATTTCTTTGGCTTTGATCATCTGGACGGTCTTCCTGTCCTGACGGTACACCTTGCCCATCTCTGGCTCGTACTCCTTAAGCGCTTCAATGGCATTTTCTGCATTACGTTCCTGAGATGGAGAGAATCAAATGTGAAAAAAAAGAATATTGTATTCACTGGCAAATTCAGCATTTGAGTTTGGGATGGAACTTTCTGTTAGACAGATGTGAGAAACCCGTTTGATAACAGTCTTTATGTGTTCCAATTGTGCAGAAATGACATACTTAAATTGATGACTCTTTTCATGCTCTACTGACCTGCCAAACACCTACGATGGCGTTAGCTATAAGAATTAGTAAGATTACAAAAGGCTCCACAAAGGCGGTGATCGTTTCATCTCCCTCCTCGAACCAGGCTAATACCTGCAATAAAAAAAATAAATAAAAAAAGTCATGTCACAACACGTCCCATTAGATCTAATAAAATATTTTACATTCAGAATACCCCGTGGATATTTTAAGACTGGTAGATCAAGATTCTAGTCAAGACACGCCAGTGACATTTACCTTCTCATAACAGATTCAACACAACCAGTTTACAAATGAGACCGTTTAGATTGCATAATCTGCATGATTTGAAACAAAAAGTTTAAACACAGGGAAAAAAAACGGGTCCGAGCGGCATGACGAAAGCCCAACGCAGCAGTATGTTTTAATGACTGGAAATAAAACTCTTACAGCTCACTGCAGCCACAGCACGACATGTTATTTCCCTCATTAAATGCATTATTACATATGGACTCCTCCTAAAATAAGAAGTTGCGACATCTATTTACTTTCCTTCACATCATAGACTTTTATAGCAACTTAGAGAGCAGCTTTGATTTGCACCTTTAAAAATGGATTTGCAAGATCTTTCTCGGACAGAAAGTCCTTAGATGCATAGCATGAAGAGCATATGCCGAGACTGAAGCCCTCTAATCAACATTTTGGTGGTGTTCTCACGAGACAGTGGAGTTACTGGTCTGTGGTAATGAGAAGGCCTAATTTGGCCTGCAGAGATGCCCTCTTACACAGCCAACTACAAGACAGCTGTCAAACCACAGACTCCAACACCTCAGTATCACTCCGCTGGGTGATGCTGGCATACCTCTCTCCTTCCACCCAACCAGCCAGTTTAATCTCATCTGATGGATTGTAACTAATGATTTTGGCCAGCCAAAGAATAAAGATCCTTACTTTTTTAGTTATATTATGAGAGAAAATGAATGAGTGAATATATATATACACACAACATTAAAATATGAATTGCTATAGATAGATAGATAAAACTGCAATATATTGCAATCCCATGTTATTTGTAGTTATTGATATTTTAATACATTAAAGCACAATTATTGCACATTTTTAAATATATATATATATAGATGGATGGAGAGAGATATATAAATACTATTACACAAAAAAATAAAACTGCAATATATTGCAGTAATTTATTAATCACTATCCCATGTTATTTGTAGTTATTAATATTTTAATACATTAAAGCACAATTATTGCACATACATACATATATATACACACACACACACTCACATGCATACATACATATATTTTGTGAATAGTTCTTTAAAAAAAAATCTTTCATATAGGATATTAACCCATGCGCATTTTGTACCAACAACCTGTTACTTACTAGGGCCAATCTTTAACCACTAGGCTACACCATCACTATTTTAAGCACTGGTTCCATACATAAATTTGATTGACAAGCTAACTACACAACACTTTTAAGTCTCCAAGCAAACAGCCACATGTCTTCATTCAGTGGTAATCTATCTATGCTACTTAATCAAGAGGTCCTTAAACCATGGCTGTAAAACAGCAGTGCACTACTAAGACATCTTGTTTGGCAGTTAGTGACAGACACTCAATCTCACTGAATGCTGTTGTCACCATTCCTAAGGAGTTCCGCTTCCTCAGCTGTTTAGCATTTCGGATCTGCGAGTAACCCAAGACGAGGCATGCAAGACTCAAGGAGCTAACAAGACATCTTCACATTCACAGCTCTTCCGGATAGCAGTCGGTGTTTATTTCAGTGCATGCATCACTGTAGTTTGTTTCTAGTGTAAAGCAATCAACACCTGACATGAATCTGTGCTGAATCACATCTGAGAAATGGCTGTACTGACTCTATTTGCACTCAAAGAATATTGCACAATAACAATAAGTGCAGAAATCTGCCTGAACATGTGACTAAAATGTACTTACAAAAGATATACAAGCTGCCAATAGAAGAATCCGCACAAGTAAATCTTCAAACTGCTCGATGACAAGTTCCCATATAGATTTTCCTGTCAAACATCAAAATTAAATCGATCAATATCACATGAGTAGAATGATAACATCATGTTATTGTTTAAAATGTAATATTACCTTCCTCAGCAGGCAATTCTGATTGGTTTATTGAAGGATATGAAAAAGAAAGCATACAAAAGTTACAAATACACACCCTGAATACATTCCAAAGCATAAATTGATTTGACATTGACTAAAACACAATTGTTAATTACATTAAGACCTGTAGCTTTATTAGAACATATTAAAACTCAAAGATTAAATGGAAACATAAAAAAAGATTTAAAAAAAACAACAACTTTGATGAACACTACTCCCAAGATGTAATGTAATATTTCAGAAGAGATTAACTGTCATAAGCACCTTCCACTCTGAGAGGAAAAATGTGAATGAATATTTGATTTTAATCCAAACGAGTGAATATTTGGCCCCTCTTTGAGCACATGCTGTGAAACATTTACAAGCCGTTTCTGAGCCGGGTGCTGACAGGGATATTTTCATCCATATCTTCATAAAAGCATGATTCTGTATAAAGGATGAAAGAGAAAGACTGGAGACCGGCCTTAGCTATGCTAGCTTTGATTGTCCTGCGACATAATAAACGGGTGGGAGCTAAACATCTCTTTCAGCTTATTTCTGACCTATGTGTGCCTGTTTTCCACCTTGTCAAAGTCAATGAAAATGAGCATGGCAAGCTATTTTAACATTTTTTTTCTTTTCTAAGTAGCATCCATTTCTATGTCATCAGCACTTATTAATCACTTGTAGATAATACAACTGTAACTAATATTTTTCAGTTTCACTAGTACAGACTTCTTGGCTACATATCAGCCAATGGCAGTAAAGACAAGTGTCTATTCCATTGTTATTGGTAACTATTTAAAAATGTTTGCCATTGATTTCTATGGGAATCTGTAGTTCCGACTAGTCTGTAGACCAGATGCTGCTGGAACCTATTCTAGTTTTACTAGTAACTATTCATTAGGTACTAGTACTTTTTTTTCTTTCCCAGTAGTTGCTTCTACACATATTCAATCTTTACTAGTCCTTATTTATTAGATGATAGTATCTAATAAATAGGGCTGGGTATCGAGTTCGATACTTTTTAGGCACAAACCGAAATGCCTCGATACCATCAAGTATCGAAAAACGTCTCGTCGTTCGGTAACAAATTTCGATACCTAAGGGGTTAATCTCATCAGCGTCAGTGAGCCAATAAGCCTGTAGCACTAGCAGGTGTGTTCGACTAGAAGAGGTGCGGCGCAGATCGATCAGTGTTTGACATCCGCGAGAGCGATTCGAAAGCGCACGGAGCAGTCTGCTCTCTTTAGCACTCGTGGTACTGTAATACACTGATCGGTCTGCACAGTCAGTCCGTGTCAAATCGAACACACCTACTAGTTTACCCTGGTTACACTCAGAGATGTGGCGCACATGTGAGGCTGTAGTGCGAATGCGTCCCAGCCCCCTTAGATGTAAGGCTAGAATTTACAATGGTGCTTTTATGTTTTAAAATGAAAATGATCCTCATCATACTGGCGTTTCAAGCTGGCTTTCCACTATCTCCGACAAGCGACAGACCGGTCATTCAGTCATTCATTTCCAATGGAGAGTAGTGCAGGAGCTGCGTGGAGTTCCGATCATATGCAGATGTCCGTTCATACTACACGACAGAAAGCGCGTGTTATGTGACCATTCATGCAAACTGTATCATGCTACATTAGACAATAACTAAGATTTATATTCTGCTTTTACTCAAAACTCACTTTAAACCACCATCAGGTGTCTGTAATAACTTCCGATTGCCGTCTAATGTGTGTTTTGGCCATGTAATGTTGCTGAAATTAAATATGTTATTACCTCTGACTCAGAGTCAGAGCAGCGCTCATGGAAGAGAGAACACAGACAGACAGCGCTGGAAGCTGCTAATGCTCATCAGTAAATCAGTAGAAAATAAATAGAAATCATGATTCTGTCTGAGCTACGCGTTTTAAAACGAACACGTACTAGTGTAAATGTAGCCCAACAGATGTGTAAACTGAAGACTATTTGAGCTTTATTAAAACTATTTGCACTGATTTATTGTGTTGGTTACATTTTGTTCCTTTGTGCAGTGGCTCAGGAGATGAGTCTTTGAGTTTCTATAGCTGAAAAATAAAACCAAAAGTTTTTTTTTATTTTTTTAGATAATGTAATCTTGTTAAAATTGATTTCATAAAATTGGTATCGAAAAAAGTATCGTTCAGGAACTGGTATCAAAGTCAAGGTATCGGTATTGAAAATTTTTGAACGATACCCAGCCCTACTAATAAATCCCAGATGTTACTGGCATCTCACTAGCTGCAATTACTACTTTACTTGTCAGGATGACTACTATTAACTATCTTACCAATAAACTTAAAAACGCTGAAAGTAACAAATGGAATTAACAACTAGTGTCTATAATTTAGGAAAACCAAGAAAAATGGTTAAAGTAACTAAAAATAAGTACTAGTACCTAAACTACAGAAGTGAACAATATACTAGTCACTACTTAATTGTTTACTAATACCCAGTCATTTAAATAAGTACTAGTAGCATAAAACCGATACTAGCTTGATTTAAAAAAAAAAAAAAAAAAAAAAAAAATCAATGTGTCAGCAGCTTGCCATAAAAACAGGTTCGATGAAGTCAGCCGTTTCGAACGCTCCAGCCGGCTGACTGCAACAAATGTAACAATTTCATGTCAACTTCAAATTGTCTGTCGCGCGTCTCTGGCCGTGAAGAAAACACAAGTATCAGACGTACCGTTGGGACCCCATTTCTCTTTCTGCCGTTTCACTTGGTCTAAAGTCAGTCCCGTGCTCTCGTTGACGCTGAAATAACTATAAACTTCTTCCACACTCTTGGTGTGAGAATTCTCCATGGTTAGATAGGAAGAGAATCCCTCTCAAGAATCTGCCTTGGTCAGAAAAATAGATAGGAATATGCCTATGAGTGACACATGCATTGACATCCAATGTAGAAAGTTGAGACGGGCAAATGCACCTTCCAGGAGTTTTATCCAAACAGATGAGTTCTTCTATTTTCTCCTTTTTCCCCAAAGAACTGGGAGTCAGTGGAAGCCAAAAGAAAATACCCTTGCTTAGTACATCACATTCACCCCCCCCGTCCAAGCCTCTGCCTGCCTGGAAATGTGACGGTCGACCCCTTTTGCCGTCTTTCTCTCCCGTTCAGTGGTGATGGAAGCGGCGTTTACTCTTGTTTTATTGCAGGAGCCTCACTACTGCCTCGCTGCCGCATGTGGAGGACGATGATTGGACAGCGAGTGTCCAGGCAGCCCATCGACATCCAATCAATCGTCTTTGGCTCGAGCAGCACTGACGTATATTGAGCAGACGTTTGCTTATTGGTTTAAGAGATTGCCACTCAACGCGGCTGCCTTCACTTTTGCCCCGCCTCTTCAACGCAGGTGGATGCTTGAACGCACAGGTAAACGGTGTTCTTAGAAAGCTGTCTGCACGTGTGTTTCTTTTTTATATCCTTAGTATTTTACTTTTTGTGTCTCTATATATAGCCTATAATATATATGGGTCAGTGACGTAACGGTTAGGATACATTTATTAAAAAATACATTGATGCAAAGATATCTCTGTAATGTTTTTTTCATATTGGTGTAACTGTTTGGAATTATTGAATAAAGAATTTTTAGAGTAGGTTTATGCTTTTATTAAAAGTGTGAATATGTGAATATATATATATACTACACACATACACACAATTTTTACATTTTATCATTTATAAGAATCATAAGAAAGAAAGGACCCTTTTAGACCTTCTGCACTGTGTCATTAAAAATATCACAAATGCTAACTTTTATTGCATTTTTGTTCAGGTCATTAGAAAACATGACGATGTTTCTCAAACATATGTGTGTGTTTTCATGAAAATAATGATTAATGTTCACTCACATGTATTCAAGGTTAAACTAAAGCATTTTAGTAAGAAATGAAAATCAGCGTGGATACCAATATTACATTTTTAAGAACTACCCAATTTTTAAAACTAATTTTTATCACCTCATACACCCTTTTGCAATGTAAAAGTAATAAAACATTAGCTATTCTATTCTAATTGTTGATAAAAGAAAAAATAATTGTGATTATGATGTGGCCAATTTGAATGAGACTGACTCAGTATTAAATCATTTAATCAGCCAGATGTCCATTATACTGTAGACACATGAATACGCATCAGTACGCCAGAATGCAGTGCTTGCACCTACTCAGGGTGACCTATGCATATTATTCTATAATAAATATATGAATAAATGAATGAATTACCACCCCTGGAGCTCTAGCATATCAATTTTTATAGAAAGGATCTATTTATATATTCTTATGGGTATGCTGTGGTGATATTGATTCTCATCCAAACAATGACATTCTGGATGGATGCACCAGACAGAGAAAGAAAGAGACAGTTTTAGTATCACCAGAATGGCACCTGTAGCTGCAGGGTCAATATACAGGATCCGAACTGCTGAATATTCTACATTAGAAAGTTAAAAAATAGATACAATAACTGCATAATTGTATACATCTTTAATTTACAATGTGTGTGACTTTGATACAATTCTTATAACTTAAAAAAAAAATACAAAATACCAAAGTGAACTAGCCTAGCGGTCTTCTCACTTGTCCATACAGTGGAAAAAGACAGAAAAAGAAAATTAACATTTAGTAAATAAGCTATTCACGCATGATGACTGGAATAGTCAGACTGTTTACTAGTGTAGCACTACCCAGAGCAACAAAAGGAAATCCAACTGAATTCCTAAATTGGACAGCTCTTCTACCCAAGGTCATGGCTGTTGTTTCCCAAAATAACCTGGAGCGTGGACACATCCAAAGTGTAGCACTTTGTAGGGCATTATCTTTGGACACATAGACTGGAGCTCTGTTCTTGAAGACGTGTCAAAACTGAGACTAAGGACTTGTTGGAAGTTAGTGTGTCAGAGAGTTTTGAACCCTCTTATCCAGACAACCCTCATTAAATAAGTTCTTTTCACTTCAGAATGCATTTATATGTACTAAATAATATACAGTTTTAAAGGAATATTTCACCCAAAATTTTAAATTTGCTGAAAATGTACTCACCCTTAGGCCATCCAAGGTGAGTTTGTTTCTTCATTGGAACAGATTTGGATAAATTTCTCTCACCAATGGATCCTCTGCAGGGAATGGGTGCCGTCAGAATGGGAGTCCAAACAGCTGATAAAAACATCACAATAATCCACAAGTAATCCACATGACTGCAGTTTATTAATTATGCTTGTTTGTAAGAAACAAATACAACATTAAGACGTTTCTAACTTCAAATAATTGTTTCTGACTAAAATACTAGTCCTCTATCAATAATACTGACTGCTCCAGTGAAAAAGTCATGTTGTCTGAATCAGGAGAGAAATATGCACAGATCAAGCACCGTTTACCAAAACAGTTTTAAACAAATATGTTGCTGGATTTTGATGTAAGAGGACAACAGGTGGTGGACATTTTCACTAAAGGAAGTGTTATTATGGACTAGTATTTTGGCCAGTTGTGTGTTGTGGATTACTGTGATGTTTTTATCAGCTGTCTGGATGCTCATTCTGACGGCACCCATTCCCTGCAGAGGATCCATTGGAGAGCAAGTGATGTAATGCAAATTTTCTCCAAATCTGTTCAAATGAAGAAACAAACTCATCTACTTCTTGGATGCCCTGGGTGAGTAATTTTTCAGCAAATTTTCATTTTTAAAAAATAAAAATATTATTTTAACTATTCCTTTAAAATACAAATGAATATACATACAATTGTACATATACAATAATTTATACAATGATTTTATGTAATGCATATATTAATGACCAGAAAGACGAGTTTTACGAGGGCATCACAGAACCAGCATATCCTGGATGACGTGCCCAATAGACGCCTGACTCTGAGCCTTGAGGTAGCACTGCTTCTTGCACTCCAACAGCGTCTCCAGGTCCTTCTACATCTTCATCTGTCTCAAACTGGGCTCTTGGTTCTCTCGCACCTGCTTCACCTGCTGACGTAGAACCTGCAAGCCCAGAGACACAATGTTTATCTGCTTTGAAAAACTGGCTAGTGCTACATGCTACATACTCTAATTGGAGATAAAAACAATAATTTACGTATGTTTAAAGCATGCCTGGTGCAAAAAAAAAGACCCATGATACCTTATCTGAATCTCAAATTCTTGCTGAGCCATTAAATTTATTGTACCCACGTGCCGGCAGTCAATTTTGGCGTAATTAAAGGATTCAGAAAGCTTGTAAAGTAGCAGCTGTAAACAAGTTAAAGGGCAGGACGGGCAGTTATGGGAGAGTTTGGCATGCTGTTGTCTCTCTTTCCATCGTGCTGAGAGGGTGGTCCACTGGTTGTACATCAGGGCAATGATTACACAAGCTTTGTTCGAACACTGGCATGATGTGGAGCGACACTGATCGCATGCTCCACACAGTTTGGCAGAATTATCACAGAGGCCAGGCCCCCCGCCCTTAACTAACACCAAGTTGACCCCGACAGATGCGATAAAGACAAGTAAATGACCTGATGGAACTAAGTTATGAGTCAGAGAGGTTTGACAGATGGTCAAAGACAGTCTCCTCACCTTGCCCAAGGACTCCTGCTCTGCTGTGTTCGAAATGTACTTCTCTCTGTAAGGGAAGGATATACAGTGATTCCTTAAAAGAATACTTGTTTTAGTTTAGTTAAAATTTCTTTCTCATGTTTTTCCAAACCTGTTTGACTATTTTTTTTTATGTCCAAGCTGCTCTTTTCCATTCACTAAAACCATAAAGTGGATCTTTTTCATACAGTAAAACCATATAGTCAAGTGCCAAAAAATTATGATAAACATCATAAAAGCATCATAAAAAATCCACATGCCTTGCACACTATTTCTCAAGTCTTTCAAAACCTTATTTTATGTGCACATGAAAATTAGATTTATAGCAGGAAATTAATGATTATCTTTGAAAAACAACTTATTATTAGTCTGTTGCGCACACCAAACTTAATTTCCATTTGTTGCAAAGACAAAAGTTCTTATTTTCATTTAATTTAAATTGAAGTTATAGCTATTTTTTTATTTCTGTTCATGTTAATCTAAATAAAACTTATTGCTCTGCTTGGAAGGAAAACAAATCTAACCTGACAATGGTAAAAGAACTTATGACTTATGATTACAGCAATTCGCCAATTCCTGAGTCACTCCTACTTAGGATTGAACCTGCAACCTTTGTGTTAACAACTTAAATCCTTAACCACAAGGCTATCGCCCGCCTCCACGTTTAGCAGAAAATCTGCTAAAGTTTTCGAATGTGTAGGCTGCATGGATCAGGAATGGGTGAATAGATACTTGAAGCATAACTGAAACAAAAGACGAAGAAAAACAACAACGGTTCTGAGCAGTAGGCAGGCAGGCGTGCTGAGAGCCGCCAGCTCAAAAGAGTCTCTCAGGGATCATTTGTTTGTCAGTTATGAAGCATGAATTCATGTGTTATGTGCACGCCTGTCTTTTCACTGGAGCTTTTAATTTTATCTATAGCAGATATATCTCCAGTTTCTCACCTGAGAGCTGTCCTCCGTACCTGTAAGTCCATTGACTGATTGATCTTACTCTGATCTGCCGCTCTCTGCATTTGACTCTCAATAATCTGTGAAGGAGAGGCCGGGGGGAGAGTGAGAGAAAACCACAGGACTAGAAATCTCTGATGTCTGAGAGGAAGATGGATTTGACCTCTCTCATGCAGTTAATGTGATTATATCGGCTTTCTTCATGTGCCGTCTCTTCCCTGAGTACCCTCACTTCTTGTATAACATCGGGACATTAAATCATTGCCTGCTCAGGTATATTCAATTTTGTTTCATAAGATGCTAAAACAGTCAAGTTGAGACCAAGGTTGGCTATCTTTGAATTTATGAGTTGGAATTTGAACATCCACAGGATGTTGAACTTGAATCTGAATTGGACTAAGAGGAAGAATAATTGCAGTTCACAACAAAAACAAAAATCAACAAATTAAAAGAAACTCTCATTACAGTATGAATGTTACACAACCCTGGCTGAGCCCCATCATACCTGTTCCAGCTTGGACCTGTTGCTCTCCAGTCCTACAGCACAGGTGTCATACTGAGTCTTTCTTTGCTCATACTCTGGAGCGAGCTCCTGTTTTAACAAGCAAAACAAAAGAGAATGCAGTTCTGACAGAGCTGATATGCTGATTGGCTCTTTGTAGTTGATAGTGATTCTCAGTATGGGGGAGAGAAACAAATGGCTTTGTATCTTCAGTATCTCACTTGACGCTAAACAGTCACTCACCGCGTGTTCCTGTCTCAGAGCTCTCAGGTCCTTTATCAGAAGAGATAGCAGACTTCTTCTGTGCCATCACTGAATTCAGCTTCTTTACCTGAAATAAACACAAATCTTCATGACAGATGATGACCCGAGAGAGAATCAACAAAATGTTAGGGAAAATGACCGATATTATCTATCAAAAAGAATGATTTTGAAAGAAGTCTCTTATGCTCACCAAGCTTGTATTTATTTGATCAAAAATACAGTAAAACAGTAATATTATTGTGAAATATTATTACACTTTAAAAGAACCTTTCTATTGTAATCCATTTTAAAATCTAATTTATTCATGCGATGCAAAGCTGAATTTTTAGCATCATTACTCCAGTCTGCAGGGTCACATGATCCTTCAAAAATCATTCTAATATACTGATTTGGTGATTAAGAGACAGTTAGTATTCTTATTCTTTTATTATTATTAATGTTGAAAACAGTAGTGCTTCTTTAATTTTATGGAAACCGTGATTCATTTTTTCAGGATTATTTGATGACTAAAAAGTTCAAAAGAACAGCACTTTGGTCAATTTAATGCATTCTTGCTTAATGAAAGTATTATTATTATTATTAATTATTACTATTTTAAGCTTATTGACCCCAAACCTATGAATGGTAGTGTATCTCATAATAAAGATAATGATTAAAACTCTAATTAGCTTTTGCCCAATTCACTTCTACTGACTCGGTTTATCTTGTTTATCGCTGATTATCAGGGAAATGTATCAGAAAAACTGTGCAACACTGTGGCAAAATAAACTCCTCTAGAAAGTTTATGACTTTATTAACGTTCCACAATGTAATATGCATATTGACAGTCTCCCAAAACAGAACAGAACATTTGGAGGAAACAACACATTTCAAGATGAGGGCTATGCATCATTATCCAATCCGCCTGGATCACTTCTACTGACTCGGTTTATCTTGTTTATCGCTGATTATCAGGGAAATGTATCAGAAAAACTGTGCACCACTGTGGCAAAATAAACTCCTCTAGAAAGTTTATGACTTTATTAACGTTCCACAATGTAATATGCATATTGACAGTCTCCCAAAACAGAACAGAACATTTGGAGGAAACGACACATTTCAAGATGAGGGCTATGCATCATTATCCAATCCGCCTGGCCCAGCTCACCATTTCAGACATGTCGTCCAGCGTTCGTCCCTTCATCTCGTCCAGCTCGCTCTTGATAGCGGAGACTCTCTCCAGCTCTTCCTGAGTATCGCTGTAGCCCGAGATGCCCCGCTGTGCCTCCAGAGATTGCTGAACACCAGAACGAAGCATAAATAGAACAAATGTTTATTTGCCTTGTCAATTTGATTAGATTCCTTACTGAAATGTTTCTCAGTTTGATTATTTGCATATAGTAAACAATCAATGTTACTGAAAAACATTTTAACTGCGAGCTGCATAATTTCATCCCACAACAAAACAAACAAGATCTGAACCATATTAGCCAACCTTTGTCGCAACAATCTTAAATTCAATCAAAATTGACCCTATTTACCTACATAATAAATGTCCCTGGTCAATGTGCATGCTTCATCAGAACATTCTAAAATAAAATCTTTTCATTATATTTCATCAAAATGTAATAATGGTCTCTGCCTCTTAAATTACTTTTCATGTCTGCTTTTGTGACAAAAAATTACCAACTATATTACAGGCAGCCGATAAAAACAAGTCCTGTCTTGCATTATATGCTAATGAATATTCTGATTATTGGATTAGAGAGTAATGATTATTTTCTGATATTCTGAAATATGAAACAACAGTGAATACAGTTTTGTCAGGATGTTACGGAAGCCTGTTTCTGCCACAGAATAAAATAATAAAGGTAATTGAGACTTTTTATCTCACAAAAAGAGTTTATATCTCACATTTCTGACTTTTTTTCTGCAATTCTGTGTTTGTATCTAAAAAACATCCAATTTATGAGATATAAACCTATAATTCTTTATCCCTTGGTGGAAACAAGCTTCCATAGGATGTGTCCGCAGTGACAGTGTCATACCCAAACACTTTCTGAAGGGTTGTGTCTGTACAGACAGCCAGGACTCAAAGCTATAAATCGCAGTGCAAAGCACTTTATTCTCCATGTACAGAGGGAACTTCACAGGTCAAGCTAAAACTAACGGCCATGGTTTTTATAATAGGACTAAAAATGTGCTGAGCATTATGTCTGGGAAGATTGCATGACTAATCACATTTTGACACTTTGACAACTCAACTTACCTTCATTTAGACATTTCAGACTAATCAGGGAAAATGAAGAACTTTGCAAATATTACGAGTGTAGCGGTACAACCTATTCACAGCTCGGTTTGTATTAGTTCTGTGGTCAGTTTCAATTTAGTTTGGTAAATACTTTGTATGTCACTATTGAAGGTGATAACTGACTTTTTTCAATGAATGTAATTCTATCTATATCATGTCAATCCTTCATTTCTATTGGGTACAATCCTTATTCATAACAAGAGGACATATTTTAATGGCTGATGCATTTGTAATGCTCTTTATGCAGATGCACTTTGCACATAACATAACATGACTGATGCCCAGGTCATTTGAGGGGATCAGGTGCCAAAAGAAGGGGTGGCCCAGGCTCGAGCAACCAACCGTAAAACGGAGGACGAAAATTCCCCTACTCAAAAAACAACAGCATGGGACGCAGACAGGGAGCAAATGCTGGGATCATAAATAGCCCAAGCTCAGCCTTTCTGCGTCAAATGGGCTTGCTGATAGAGTCAGAGACAGGGAGGGTTCAGAGGTGTGAAGTCATTTCCAGGAAGGTACTGTAGCTTCAGCGTTAATGCAATTTGAATAGACAGGGACGGGTACAGGGAAGGTAGATTATGTACCAGTGCGTATAAAATGGTGAAATGATATGCTGATAGACACAAGCTAAAACACTAGTGATGTAAGCAGAACAAAGGTGGACTTTAAGCAGGGTACTATATTCAATTTCAGTTCCTGAATTTGAATTCAATTTGAATTGATGTAACAAACAGGATGCAGAATTGCAATTTGGGTTTGAATGTAAGGAGGTGGAATTAAAATAAATTGAAGTTAAAGAAATACATATGATTGTAATTTGAAAATGATGAAGCGAAGTTTGGCTTAAAAAACACTCCTCTGAAAGCTCAAAAAACATTTGAACAAAGTAAGAACGTTTATAGACCTTGCGGATAGAAGGAACGACATAATAATTAATAAATATGTGTTTACTAGCTGCTGTTGTCCAGCTGTGTGTCGTTCTCTCAGGATCTCTTCAGTCCTCTGTAAAACACCGTACTCCACCTTCAGCTCAGCGATCTCCTGACGTTTCTTCTTATAAGTGCTGCTCTTGCCACGCATCTTGGCCACATAACGCTTAAACTAAAAAACAGCATAAAAACACAAAAAATCTAAATCTTAAGACATGAAAAAAGAACCATAAAAAACATTAATAAAATGAAAAGGACAATAAATGAAAAAAGAACAATAAGAAAAAGGATAATCAGGACAAAATGGACAAGAAATAACTGTTTAACTGTTCTGCACTTCATGCAAGTTTTCACTATTTTTAATCTCCCTTTTGCCTTCACTAGTTAATTTTAAATGCTCCTGTGGTGTGACAAATTACTTTTTAAAGACATAAGCACTCATGTAGTTTCACAATTAATCATAGTTTAATTTTAGGTCATCAAATCCGTATGCACAATAATTATTTTTAAAAAAAGGAAAAGTGAAATGCTGTTTAAAATCAGAAGAATCAGCATCAGAATAATCTGCTGTGCAATGAGAAAATGTGACATTGGATATTTCAGGGGATAAACACAGATCACAACACACAATGAGCCCTGGTCGAGTGACTGTGTCTCACTAATGACTACAAGCAAAGCAAAGCCACCGTCTCAAATAGGAAAATGGTAATGATATGCAAACACCACCTGAGCTGCATGTTCATGTGCAGGGTTAAGGGATGCATTGAGACAAAGTCAGGGGAACATTGTGGCCTTGGCTTTGTTTCCGGAAAAAGTGAGAATCTCTAGGAGAAATCAGCTCTGAGGAATGAGTGGGTATGAAGAAGGGGAAAACCAGGGTGCCGCTGGGACATCTCAGTGGATCTCAACAAAAGAAACCTGAGCCCACAAGCATGCAGCCAAAGGGACAAAAAACATCTTCATCTGGCAGCTAATTCGCTCAGGCTATTCTTCTGTCAGTATTGCCAATGGCTATAAATGTTGAGAGGCACCGGAGAGCAAACTCAGTAATCACACAATGTGCCGTATGTCACTTGGGGCATGCAGATTTTGTGTGAGAGTTTATGCTTTGTGTATTTTGGGACAGCAAGGGCAGACAAGGTTGGTGGGGTTTGGGAGGGGAGCAACAATAATACCTTGCTGTGTTCTCAAGTTCCCTCATTGCAAACAATCGAAAAACATGAGCATTTAAATGCTTTATTGCAGGTTCAATATAAATTAAGCATAACCGACAGCATTTGTTGCATAACGCTGATTACCACAAAAATAATTTCACTTTGTCTCTTATATTAATTATTCACTTATGTAGCATTTGATATTGGAGTCATTTTAGAGTTTTAAAGCAGCGGTCACACTAGAATTTTTCGATACTGCAACATTTTATACGACGTCACACTCTGTAGCGTCTTTTTTAAAAGTATAAATTCAACATAAATATAAAAAACATACAAATATACAATCTACTCCACTTTCCCGCACCACTGCAAATCTGTAGCTTTAAAGTCTGTCACACTGTGATGTGTTGTTCTTCTATGCAAACTCATAGAAAATAACCAAAACAATCCATGGTTTTTATTTAGCACAGTGGCTAGATTAACAAATAACCAGACGCCACCCGATCTAAATATTCCCACATATTTTAATAGTAATGACTTTATGAATTTCTTCACTGATAAAATAGATAACATCAGAAATACAATAACAAATTTTTGATTCTACAGCATCTACTACTTCAGCTTCATTCATCGCACCCAAAGAAAAACTGCAGTGCTTTACAAATATAGGACAGGATGAGCTAAATACACTTATCACTGCATCTAAACCAACAACATGCCTATTAGATCCTGTACCCACTAAATTACTGAAAGAGTTGTTACCTGTAGCAGAATAACCGCTTCT
>NW_015506280.1:19565-42819 GCF_001515645.1 Sinocyclocheilus grahami
AGTCCTTACCAGGTCAAGAAAATATGATCATATTACCCCAATTTTACAGTCTCTGACTGGCTACCTATTAATTTCCTTATCAGTTACAAAATATTATTACTTACCTACAAGGCCCTTAATGGTTTAGCTCCTGCGTACCTAACTAGTCTTCTACCACGCAACAATCCATCACGCTCCCTAAGGTCGCAAAATTCTGCCGTAGTACCTAGGATAGCAAAGTCCACTAAAGGAGGTAGAGCTTTTTCGCATTTGACTCCCAAACTCTGGAATAGCCTTCCTGATAACGTTCGGGGTTCAGACACACTCTCTCTGTTTAAATCTAGATTAAAGACACATCTCTTTGGCCAAGCATTGTATATTAATACATAATCTTGTACTACAGTTATATCTGATCAAATGCACATTATTATTCCTTAGCTTGGGTTGAACAAATCATTTTTGCTTGGTTGGAACAGCAGCTACGCTAATTATGTCTCTATTTGTTTCTCTGTTTCTGACACGGGATTGACATTCCGTGGTAACTAGGAATTACACAAGCTTCTGTCTGGATCCAACCCTTACAAAGACCTGAGATGACCGAAACATCTGAGAAGAGATGATGCCAACCCCTCAGAGGACCTCTGATGATGCCAACCCTGAAACAACATAAACTACCAAATTTTGCTACAAGTTTGATTGCAACATATAATCATTGCTGTTAATAGTGTTTATCATCTGTTTGATTACGTCATTAACTGAATTTTACCATACATTTCTGCCATATGAACATCAATTTGACATAGTCACCACTGACAAGCTACTACTAAATATATTGTAGAAAATTAATTTTCTGTAAAGTTGCTTTGCAACGATTTGTATCGTGAAAAGCGCTATACAAATAAACTTGAATTGAATTGAATTCTATTGATCCCGTCTTCACGTAGTTCAAATTCGTAGGTCAGAGTTCACCAAACATGAATGTTGCAAAGGTCATGTTTGGTGAACTCTGGCCTGATTCAATTTCATTGTACTTTAAAGCCAAAAGTATACTTCTTGTCCATGTTCTGCTCTGTCTCCCAAGCAGGCCAGTTTTTGTATCCTTGCGGACAACAGTGATATTCAGAGCATTTTAAAAGAACAAGCCGATTCCATCCATGCTCATTGTGAAAAGAAAACATTATGAAAGACCTGTGTGTGCAACTGTGTGCGAGACAGAGCGGGACATGACAAAAAGTATACCTGAGCCTTAAGTGTCTCACAATAGGATTTTTGCATTTTTGAAGAAAAAGAGGATTAATAGAAATTCATTTTTGTAGTAATTACCATTATAACAAGTGTTGTTGATTGAGTTGAATTTGTATTGAGCCCAGAATATTCATTTAAGGGAAACACGAGAGTGTGTGTGTGTGAATATGAAGAACTGAAAAACACAAGACAGACCTACAGATCTATCTATGTATGTTCACAGGGTCCTTCTTCTTATTAGGGATTTTTGTGGCAGTTGGCATACATCATAAGATGCATTACTGCCACCAAGGAGTGTGGATCAGGATTTAATACTTTTTTTATTTACTAAAATGCAAACAAAACTATATTCTCTTATCTAACTTTGCTTTCAGTATTGTAATAATAAAAATTTAAAAAATCATCTTTTGAATACCTTTTCAAAATGTTTGTTAACTCAATTAATCTTATTTTTATTAAGTTTAGAAATAAGCAGAAAAATTTGGAAATCATAACCCTAACCCTGGGAACATGGAACTGTTTCTTACTTTCCCCCCATCATATACCTGTGATTATTTAATTTAAGTCATAGCTGGATCTCCCACTGCTCCAAAAGCCATTCTTCCTTCTATATTGTGCCACAAGTTGACCATACTTGGTTATTGCCTATTTCAGAGGCTCAGACTTGCACATCCCTATCACATGTATAGACACATACTCTCTCTATAGTTTCAGCTATCCGTCACTTGGCTGCTGCTGTTCACGTTTGGATGAGCCATGGACAGAAGTGAGTGTTATCATGGAGAGGCTGATAAAATTGCAGGAAGTCTAGAATTGGGGGAGGGATAGTGGCTATTTTAGCCAGGGTGCCACTCTATCTGCTCGGCCTGCAAATATCTCTGCCCAAGGCCAGCCAGGGAATGGAACGTCTGCTTGTTAAAAAATTAAAAATTGCAGACAGACAGCAAAAAGTGAGGACAGGATAGTTCACAGGTCTCAGAAACAGACACAGGCCTGTTCATCACTGTCAGTTACTCCGGGAAATGTCCTGGGAAAAAACATTACAGCTCTGGCTCCGGGGCCAGTGTGAGAAAGTTCGAGCCAGATGACATAACCGTCACCTGCTCTATTGGAGCAGTGCCGCTTAAAGGGCTAATTCACCACTGGCAAGATGGGCTTTTAATAAAACTTGTCTGTCTATGCAGTAGAAACCTGAAAAATGCTTTGAAATAGGTCCTACATGATTAGGAAAAAAGAGAAAATGGGCAGTGGTGTTCTTTTTTGCTAAAAACTTTTGATTTTGGTGCCATCCTTCTGTTGATCCGGAAAGGAGTAAACAAAATGCAGAAGTTTGATCTAGTTTTTAAAAAAAGCCCTGGAGCTGTCAAAACCAGCAAAATTACACCTGATGGTGCAAATGTGCATCTGGCAGAATTTTCCTAGCAAATAAATGGCACAAATAGCACAGAGGAGTACACACTGCTCATTTACATACCCAACTGCCATTGTAACAAAACAAAGCTGGTTGGAAATCTGCAAACTTATCCTTTAAGTGTACATACTATATGTTTTTATGCCAAATTTGGTTTTCTATTGCACATGAAACAAGCCAATTCTGGTGATTTAGGTATATACATTGCAAAAGTATATTAATGTAACACAATAAAGTTTTAACACAATAAATGTTGTAATATTTTTTAAATAGAACAGAATGAGTTTGTGTGTATACCCTGAAGCACTTGCAGCAGTGTTTCTATGTGTTGTGGATAGTGACTGTGTGTTTTCAGAACCTCATCTCCACGGATCAGCTCCGCTCCGCCCCACTCTCGTGCCTGACTGCTCTTCATGTTCAGTTCTCTCTCCACAGCCGCCAACTCCTCACGGGCCTCCTGCAACTCCTCCACCTTGGCCTCCTTCTTATGGACTATAATAGCAGCCTAAACACACAAATTAATTATATTTTAAATGTGTTTTAAATGTTTTTTTTTTTAAATAACTTCTTGCTGGTTTATTGACTCCCACATGTTCTTAATTTAAATTAGAATATTAGAGAGTTTTAGTAAGTTTATTTAGTTTTTTTTTTTACATATAATTTGTTTACCCTCTGGAACATCTAAAATCATGCTGGAGCACATTCAAGCAAAAGACAGACAAACTCAACACTATGCTGATAAACAAATGTAATGCAAAATAGAAGAATTCTCACTAGTGGTGGTTTTAGAATGTGGTTTTGCATTCTACTGCACTGCTTTTACATAGTTTTTCTATGTAAACGCGTGATAGATGGACATGTTTGAAATGGCGATTGAAAAACACAGTAATTAAGTAAAAAGAAGTGTGCCTTTTTAAAAAAACACATCTCTAGACCTTTTTTCTATTCCACTGCCCAGCATTTCGCATTTTTAAATCCAAAAACATATTTTGTGTCAATGGCCCCATAGACCTTTGGAAACCACTGTAGGATGTGTATATGTGTAGGATGATCAGTTGCCTGGGACAAAGGTCGTTTATACAGTCTAGTTGTTATACAAAAATATTTGACATCAGAATGCCGCCACTGACCAATCAGAATCAAAAGAGCCATGTAATAGGCTATGATAATGGACATCTGGCAACTACATATGAAATAAATGCCCATTGTTGTATTAGCAAATCAGAGAACATCAAACATTCTTTCAAGTTCAAAGACATGCAGGACAAGTGCATCATCTCTCCATACAGGTATGAAAGCCACATGGTCACCTCTATCCTGTGTTTCCATTCTGGGCACGATGGGCATCAAAGGCTTAAGGGGCAAACACTAAATCACATATTACTCAACCCTGCATGAATAAAGATAGCCTGCAAAACAAAGTTTGGGCAGAAATCGCCCTACCAAAAATAAACCCTACCTCAAGTAGGTGATGAAAGGGGAAAAAAGAGATAACATCTAACCTGCTGTCTGAACAAAGAGAGTTTATCATCCATTGGGTTATTACGCATCATCCTCTTCTCAATCAGTTGGTTGATCTAGGTGTTGGTTTCTCTGATCTACTGAACAAAAGACATTTCATTACTATATACACTACATTCAGAATCAAGGATGCATTAAATTGATCAAAAGTGACAATAAAAGACATCTATAATGTTACAAAATATTTATATTCCAAACAAAAGCTGTTCTTTTGAACTTTCTATTCATAAGAGAACCCTGAAAAAACTGTTTTCCTAACTTTCTTTAAGCACCACAATGGTTTTCAACATTGATAATAATAGGAACTGCTTTTGAGCACCAGATCAGCATATTAAAATGATTTCTGAAGGATCACGTCTACGTGTTTTTATAATGTTCTCTGTTCAGACTTTAACATTAAGATTCAAATCCATGCACACTGACTGACCTTGTCCTCCAGCTCCCTCAGTTCAGTTTGGCCCAAAGCAGGCTCAGACGCCACCTTCTGCAAGTACTGCACCACCTTTCTCATGCTCTCCAGCTCTCTGGGCAGCTTCACAGACACCATGTAGGAGTTGAACTTGATGTCCTCTTCGAGTCTCTTCATGAGGCCTGTGGTTTAGGATCACATGCATGTTACCTTTATAAATAAAAGTACTAAAGTGATCTCGCTCTGTGCCACAACGCTTGTCTTTTGCAGTGAGAGTGTAATAAGATTCAGTGAGCGTTATAAAGAAACTGTTGTGGAGTTCTGAAACTTGCAATGTGAGAGCACAAGAAACCTTTACAAAGTAACAAATAAATGCACAGTGAATAAATCCTTGAAATATGAGTAAAAGGTGCAAAAACGTCACAAAACAAGGTATGAGTGACTAAAGCAAAAACACCATTATGTATACATAATATATACTTGACAAATACGTTTTTTTGTTTAAAGCGCCCCTATTATGCCATTTTTAAGTTTACTAATATTGTTTTGGGAGTCTCCTGCAATAGGTTTACATGCATGTAAGGTCAAAAAATGCTTTAATTTTCTCAGAATATGCATTTAATATCACCTTATTTTCCAACGATTAGTTCGAAGCAGTTCTAAGATTCAGTCTCTCTAAACCCCTCCTACCTGTGAGCCTACTCTGCTCTGATTGGTCAGATGGCCCAGTCTGTTGTGATTGGTCTACTGTGTATAGCCCGTGTCAGAAATGATACGCCCATTGCCATAGTTCTGTATTTGAATGCTCAATAGAAAATATAAACATCTATTATTTTTCATACTTACAGGTTGTGATTCAGTGGAGCCAGCTGGTCTAAATAAACAGGATACTGATCATCTTTCAAGAGCAAGTGTTTTGTAAATCCTGTGTTGAACTCCCCGAGATTAGAGAAGCAGTCATCAGTAAAATGACAGGAACACAAAAAAGATTGCGGTTGTACTGCTGTGGTACAGTGGAAAAAAATGAATTTTAACCACTGATTCTTTGCAGCCTAATCTTTCGGAAAGTGAAAATAAAACGAATTTACTTTCATAGCATAGGACACAGCGTCTTCTCGACTTGAACAAGCTACAGTGTTTGAGGGCGGGTCAAGTTGTTCGCGGCTGGCCATCGTAGAACATTATGCAAATCTGTTACCCTGTGACGTGTAGCCATCACGGAAATGGAAATCAAATTGCTGGCGACTTGTTTAGTCAATTCTTTCTTTTGGGAGACAATAACTTTATTTATCGTGCACTTTTGGCTTTACAACTTTGCAGATCGTTTACATTCACATACAGATACATTACACACTGCCTGAAAGGCAATATTCGAAATGGCATAATAGGGGCACTTTAAAATAATCTTATTTTAAGGAATCACTCACATACATTTTTTAGTATGGGTGTGCACTGGGAATCGAACCCATGACCTATGCTTAAACTCAGTCAGTCATTCTACGACAGGAGTCCTTAAGTATAGCAACTTACTCTCTGGCTTTTCATCTGCGCCAGCCTGCTGCAAGTCTTTGAGCTGGATCTGACATCTCTGCAGTCTCTGCTCTGCCTGGAAGAGCTACAAGAGAGACAAAACACAGCCTGAGCTATCAGAATGTCCAGTAGACAATGACTGATTGAAAATAGGTCATGGAGCTCCAATGAGTTTCTTCAGACATAAACATACGAACCGACATATTCGTGCAAATATTCAGACTGTCTGTACCTGGGTTTTCTGCTCCTGTTTCTGATGAGCAAGAGATTCTTCTCTTTCTTTTTCCACTCATAGCTGTCTGGCCAGTTCTAGCATGCGTTGGTGGTTTGACACTGCCTCCACCTGGTGGACAAGAACAGCATCACCAAGCTGTTTCACATGTTCTATTCTAAATTTGTGAATTGTCAGGAATGGTTTTGAATATGGTTTAAATATATATACATATAAATATATATATATATATATATATATATATATATATAGTATTATTGGGAGTTGCAAGGAGTAATGATCATATGCGTACATGGAATTTTCAGCTCCGATTTGAGCTTCAGAACTTTTGTGGCTATGAACATTTATTTCAGAAAAAAATATTTTATAATTGTTAAATAATTAGTCAACCTAAACCCACTTTGTTTTTATTTCAGATGCAATGGTGGTCCTTTATTTTGTGTGAATTTAAATGCATTCATTATTCCATTTAAGCCTTTTAAACAATGCAGGGCTCTACGGATACTTTTCTTTTTAGGAGCGCTTGTGCTCCTAATTTAAAAAATTTAGGAGCACCTTCTAATCAGTAATCAAAAATTCAGATAAAAAAATTAACCTTCCCATTACGAGGTGATAGTTGACTCCTTAAAGTGATTTATAGGGAATTTTGTTTTTACCATTGTAATGGCATTTTTCTAACTTTATTAAAAGTATGTCATCTTTTATGTCAAAATCAAAAATATATATTTATAAGCTTTTTAACATTTCTAATTAAAACAACAGAATAAAAACAAGTAGAATAAGAATAAGTTACCAATCAAATGAAATAAATAATAAGTTTGTGCTACAGAGTTGGCACAGAAGAACACACAAGTGGCTTGTAGGTGTATTTTCAGACGTTTAATGAGGCTCAGAGGGCGCATGAGCGCAATTAAATTCATAAATTCATGTTGAGGTTAATGTTTTAAATATAACATTTTGAATATAGAAATTATTTAAATAACAGAAAAGATGCTTTAAAAATTAAACTAAAACTGCCAGCAGGTGGCGTCAAGTCACTGATTTTATCACTGAATCATTCATTCAATTGATTCGTTCAAACGGCTGGTTCATTCAGGAACGAAGTATGTTACTGTTTTTATGAATGGGTAATTGAATCATTGACTCACTAGATTTGTTTAAAAACGCAGTACATTTATAAACGAAACACCGCTGTGTTTGAATGGCGATGCGCAGCGGCTCAGCTGTTACTTTGTTTGAAACTATTTTCGTTGACGAAATAGAGCCAAATATGGCAATTGTGTTGTTGTCAGACAATATAAGTCACTTAATATTAACTTCTTGTTTAAAGAACTGTTGTATTAAATCAATATCACATTTGCAAACTCCCTTAATAATCATTAAAAGCTGTCACTCATCTTAGTTTATCCCGATCTCACAAAACTCCATTATAATCGACGAAGCTCTCTACACTGCACAATGAATATCTTATTTACACCCCGTCAACACTTTGTTTGTTATAATGAGAGGATATGTCTGTGATGTATTACTCAACGCTGCAGTTACGTATATTAGAACCTTTGAAGCTCCCTCAGCGCAAACACAAATATGCTGATCGGGTCAGTCGCACAGGTGCTCCTAAATATTTTTTCATAGTCGCACGCAGTAGTTTTCAGTCGCAAATGCGACTGAAATGGTCGCACTGTAGAGCCCTGCAATGACCTCAGCAGTTGACTTTGATAGTTCTCAGCAAATGTGTGTATTTGCAGGTGCGATTCCATAATTATATTTAGTTTCACAAACAGATTCAGTAGCATTCTGTCTTTCTTACCCTCTTTTTAAGCCGCTCCACCCTTTTTATGAGTTGGTCCTTCTCCTCCTCCATTGCAACAATGTCCTGCAGCGACACATTATTATTGTGTATATAATGTGAAACTCTACATGACCAGATGGGACTTCAGCAACACTGGCTTTCTTACCCGTCGAATCTCAGCAGTGGAGAAACCTGAGCTCTTCAGCTGTTCACACTCTTTGTGGATGTTCTTGAATTCCTCCACCAGCTCCTCATACTATAAAAACAACAGAATGAAAACATTAGAATAAAGCACAAAAAATAAACATCTGATAATCTAAAATCATGCAAAAATACACAAACAGAATCTATAGGAGGTATATAAACAGGGTACAAAAGAGGCTTTAGCATTCACAACAAATGACAATTTTTTTTTTAAAGTAAGCAATCATTATTTATACTGAATAACACATAATTAATTCATTATATATATAATTATTTATACAAAATATATCCTAGGACTTTTTTCATACAACACAAAATATTATATGAGCTCTTTTTTTAAAAATTTGCAAGCTTGTCATAAAAATTTGGGACACTGATTTGTATAATTTAATTATTTGCCAGCAATAAATTTTCAAATTAAATGTTATTAATTTAATTTCTGATAAATTAAATAAATAAAGTTTTTAAATATATATATATATATATATATATATATATATATATACACATAGAGTTTACACTCACTGTGTGTAAAGTGCCAGAATGTGTGCTAAAGATCAAAACAGATAGAATAGAATAGAATCTAAAAGCATTTTTGTTGTTTTTTAAAGGCTTAAAGGAATAGTTCACTCAAAAATGAAAACTTACTAACCCTCAGGTCATCCAAGATGTAGACGAGTATGTTTCTTCAACAGAACTGATTTGGAGGAATTTAGCATTACATCACTTGCTCACCACAGGATCATCTACAGTGAATGGGTGCCGTCAGAATGATAGTTTGAACAGCTTTTCACTTCACAAGATGTTAATTGAGTCTGAATTTAAGTTGTGGATTATTGTGATGTTTTTATCAGCTGTTTGGACTCTCATCCAAATCTGTTCCGATGAAGAAACAAACTCGTTTACTTCTTGGATTGCTTGAGGTTGTGTCAGTTTTCATTTTTGGGTGAACTATTACTTTAAGCCTTTTAAGTTTATTATTTTATTTATTTATTTAGTCATTTAGCAGACGCTTTTATCCAAATGAGGACAATAAAAGCAGTCAAAACTAACAAAAGAGCAACAATATATAAGTGCAAATGACAAGTCTCGGTCAGCCTAGCAAGTGTTTTTAGTCGTTTCTTGAAGACTCAGCTGCTCGGATTGATTTGGGCAGGTCATTCCACCAGGAGGGAACAGTTAATGAAAAAGTCAGTGAAAGTGATTCTGTGCCTCTTTGAGATGGCACAATAATACGCCGTTCACTTGCAGAACGCAAGCTTCTAGAGGGCACATAATGTTGTGTGTTATATATATGTTAATATATACATACACTATATGTTCAGTAGTCATACCTGGTGGTAGGTCTCAGCAATTATATCATCTTGGAGAAACTCTAGTTTGGAATCTCTAGTTTGACGAGGAATCTGGCCAGGTACGATCTCTTCTTCAGCTCTGGAATCCTCTGTAACAGCCAGTGCAAGATGTGGTGCACCACAGGCTTACTGCCAGTCACCAAACCCTGACGAAAACTGCTTCTGTCGAAGGAATACACATTTCAAAGATACATGAAGTACTTAAACGTACAAGAGTACAAAGTCTACATTTTTAATCCATTTCATCGTTCTGTTAGGATAGCAGAAAACAAACGTGGCTCCCATACAGTATATATGGTACCCAAATATGCCCAAATTTCATACTCTGTAACATTTTGCACTATTTCTGTCTTACACTTCAGACATTCCTCCAGGAGGTTTATATTTCAGCATCCCCAGAAGAGAAAAACATTCTCTTAGCTGTCTGCTCAGGCATTTCCTCACGTATATCAATGGCTTGCTGAAACAAAAGATACATGGATAGATAAAGAGACAAGATAAAGTGTTAAAAACACACTTAGAATATATACATAAAACTGACAGATAAGGTCTGTATAGCTCACCAGTCTCTCAAATATAATATAGATAATAAAAAGCAGATGACAGATACTGACACAAAGAATACAGTTATGTATTATATTAATTAACTGATATTGTGTATCACTAAGTTAATAATAAAGATGATTTTTGACTTACCTTTGGATCAATTTCAGCCAGAACATCATTTAAAGTCTGCAGCAACTGCATTGTCTCCAGAGAGTCGAATGTAATGAGATTGAGGGTTTTCTTAAAAGGCTCCCTGTTTAGCTGTTCGCTCATCTTTAAGGGTTTGTGGGTTTCAAACCTAAGGGGAAAAAAACCCTCACTAGCTTGCTATGCTTTGAAACATACTTTTTCCCCCAACTAGCTAATTGTCGAGTTGGTTATCGAAGTAGAGCTCTCTGAGCGCTGTCACAGAATGTCGTTTTTTATTTGACTTTAGCAAAATGAAAATGATAAATACTTATATACGCTGTGTAACTGCGTGTACCGCGAACACATCAACAAATCCTGCCTAGGAACCGTTGTCACACAAGGCCTGGTTGCTAACAGGAAGTTGGTCATCTGAAGAGATTTCTTGTTTTTTTAAAATAAAAGTCTCCATAAAAAAATGTAAAAAAAGTTTAGTACTCGATTGAAAGAAAATATCATAAATTAAAATGTAAATAATATATAAGCAAAACAATTATTGGAAAAATTATTTTAAACACTTCAAAGGTGATATATAATATAATATGCATTTTATTTAGGGTGCTATTTTATTAAGTTGCCAAATAGACACTGATTACTAAATAAACTTGGTTTACAAAAACATAACTTATAACTAAGTACCTGCAATGAAGTGCTAGGCAGTATTTAAAATATTTCCTTTAGAGCCAGGGTTTACAGCTAGGGGTCGAATACTTCAGGTGGCCCGTGGAGAAGATATCTAAAACCTTTTTTTAATTTAATTTTCATGGCATTTCTAAATTCAAATGGGCACTACATAATGACCTGATAAGCTTAATATGATGTTAAAATGTTAGTGTTTTTAATAATAAGGCGGGCCTATTATATCACAGAGGAAAGTTGCACTTTGTCCCAATTTTTTAAATCATCATCATCATTATTAATATAATTATATAATAATAATAATTGTATAGCTGTTGTTATTATTATTATTATCATCATTTACCTGGTGTAAGGTACACATTATTATAAAACTACGTTATAAAACGATTATTATTTACTTGTTATAGGTTACACATTACTATAAAACTGTTATGAAGCTATTTTTAATCTGGAACCTAAGTAGGCTACTGTTTAAAATCTTTTCTTTAATCTTTGTCCACTTGACTGTTTTTCTTTAGTTTACAAGAGCAAATGTGTACACTTTAACCTCCTGAGACCTAGCTATGGAGAGGAGAGCAGGGAGAGCAGCGATAACCCCCCAGGGTAAACAGAACAGAACTAACATAAATGTATTGCAGATATTGTTCAAGTTCAATCATTTTATGTACACGTTTTACAATTAGTCTGATTCAAGGAGAATCAGAAGGCTGAATCCCGACTGACAGAGGAGGAGCTGGGGATGGAGGAGGGTAATTAGCTATTGAGCAATGCGAAAACTGCTGATAATACTGAGGGACCTTATATATGAATGCTTAGATAGGTGTCGTATTCCCATAGGTAGATGGGGATCAGCTGAAGGTCAGCTGATGCAAGCTTGACTAACGTGACCTGCCAGAACTAACCCTACGCTTGATTTATAGGACTAAACCCAAGTTTATAGTTTGATTTGTGGTCATGCTATGGATGTTAATTGACAGAACTCATACAATCTGAATCAGCAAGTTTTAATTTTAAGTTTTTGCCTCTGTAGTGGACACTGTATTTTAGTGATTTCTCCGAGACCTCACATGTCACCGTTGTAAGTTTGGATGTCCTGTACAGAGCACATTCAGGGCTTTCCAGAGATACCAAATGTTTGGATGTTTCACCGCTCCCTCTCCTTGGTTTTTAAAAATGGCTGACATTAATTTAGTGATAAAATTGTACATCCTTATGGAAATATGATAATATTTTGTCATTATAATTTAAATCGGATTCATTTTCAAATTGTTTGTCATAAATCAACATCTCAGGAAAATGTTATGGGGTTTCAAATCAAAATATGACTTAATAAACATAATTTCATACATGTCCACTGTAGAGGACACCAGGACTAAAAGCATGTTTATTATACATTTTGGGAGACAAAAGAATTGAATAGGATTCAATATTCTTATGAAATATTAGATATTATTATGAAAATCTGGCCAATCACTACTCCCATTATTACACTTATTTTTTCAACATGCTGTCCCAACAGCACTTTAATATGCAAATTAGATACAGTGTATAGATAACATTGTGCTTAATGGGAAAACCAGTTTATGGAATTTTTACACACATATTGCATAAAGCAAAATTGTATATCAAATCATTGTGTTATATATTTTATAACATAGTTGAGAACCATCCTTAAACAAAGTTAGTTAAAAAAAAATCCTGAAACCTAAAAATTGATTGGTGATTTAAAAAAAAATCCCATTGTTTTTGCCTTTTCATGTCTACTCTTGTCATTTTATTTTTTAGAAAAACGTTTTAGAGTCCTGGTGTCCTCTACAGAGGACATATCATAACTTATTAATAAAATATAATTTTCCAAAAATTATATTGTATTATGTTTTTATTATTATATATAATATTATGTTATTTTACCATTTTTTTCTTATGCTCTAAACAATGTAACGACATGAAAAAATACTAAATTCACAAAGCTTTTTATTTCTGGTTCTCAGGATAACTAATAAATAACTTAATAACTTAAGTATTTTTCACAGCTGGAATGGGACAAAAGAAGAAAGAAATAAAAAAAAAAAGAAAACATTTCAAAAATGTTCCTTTGTGTCCGTATCTGTCGCCTGATTCCACGAACACACATTTAGCAGCAGTTGTGTTGTTGCGAGCTGGATTTGGCGCTGCGTGCTGCTCTGCGCGTGGCAGTCTACGTTAGTTCTTCTGTCTGAGACGCGTGAATGAATGCACGAGTACGTTGGCATTATCTTCATTTCCAATTTCATCGGCAATTTACAGAATGCGGAGGTGAAAACGGCCGGACTCGCCGATCGAGGTACAAATCCTTGACGGTATACGCTGGTATTACACCAGCTAGTATTATTTGTATTGTCTGGAAGCTGTTCCTGGGCGAGAATCACGCATGCATTCAAACAGAGGATTATCGCGGAGGAACTGCCTCGACACCATGAGCTGCAGTTGGGGGACGGAGCTGTGGGTGAGTACAGCCGCGAGACACTTGAGGCGAATGCATCTGCAAGCTATTAAGCAATTTAATGCACAAAATATTTAGGATCTCAATTAGTAACATGCATTTGCCCATTAGTGACAGATAAATAGCCCACCCCACCGCCCATTTTGAGTGTTGCAGACCGCAAATTCCAGCTAACTGTTACAGGAATCTTTCATTTCAGGATTTTAGCACTGGATCTCATGCATGCACGTCCAGATTTTTTAATGCAAGCCAATGCATGCTCACTAAAGCTCGTTTAATGCAGTTATTAGCCATCAGCATTGACTAAATGCCCTGGATGGCAATAATCCTGGGCTAATGCTGTCCCTAACCACATGCAAGTGAATGAGGCTGGAGCAGGTGCACAGGTTATTCCCCATGCATGTCCTTTTCAGCTTTGATGTTGCAATGTGTATGTAATAAAGTAGCAGTGTTATATTGTTGCACCACACGTTACAGCATCTATTATGATCTTAAATACTTAATATTTTCAAGACTGTCCCTTTTTGGCTGTAACATCACGCAACCTTAACCTAGTAGTAATAACACCATAATGTAGGATCAATTATGCAAGGTTGTGTAGCCTGTAGTTAAACATCCGGGCTGGTAACCAAAAAGTTTAGACCTTGCAAGGTTCCACTTAATCTCAATTTGTTGTTATAAGTGTAGAAGAAACAAGGGAATGTGGAAACATGGGGTAGGCTAAGTTGTAACATCATCAGTTTAACCAATTAGAAATTAGTTATGTGGGTGAGATCATCTTACATGGCCACCACCCTCTTCTGGTGACAGTAGAAGCTGTAAGCCTTAAAAGGATTTCTGTCAGGACCACTATCATCAAAAGATGATTGACAATTAGCATACAGTTTGGATTGGCGGTATGGTTCTGTTCTGGGCAAGAACTCCCTGCGCCTCCATGCAGCCTAGCATGGATGAGAGCAGGGAGAGCAGCGATAACCCCCCAGGGTAAACAGAACAGAACTAACATAAATGTATTGCAGATATTGTTCAAGTTCAATCATTTTATGTACACGTTTTAGAATTAGTCTGATTCAAGGAGAATCAGAAGGCTGAATCCCGACTGACAGAGGAGGAGCTGGGGATGGAGGAGGGTAATTAGCTATTGAGCAATGCGAAAACTGCTGATAATACTGAGGGACCTTATTAAAATAAATAATCAAATTTTGTAGGGGTGTAACCACAGCAACTGTATATATTATAATATCATTATTCTTGGTGAAAATTCAATTAAAAAATAATTAATCAACAATGTGGGGGGGAACTGCTATTTTTGTACACTGCAGTCAAAATGTATGTGATGTATATATTTTCTCAGACATTCAGAATAGATTTTTTTAAGTCTGAATATACCAAATACCTGCATAACTTATGATTCACAGTAAATGACAATTGTAGCATACAAATGTTCATAAAGATGGTGTTTTGTATTATGTCAGTGGGAACAAACATAAAACAGGTCACTGACCTGACCCACATTTTATTATCTACCACTGATTCTGTAATATTTCTTGCTGGCTGCAATTTTGGAAGTTTATTGAGCAGCAGTTTCCACTGGAGATGTTGACCCCGAGGACACCGGCTGACGTACCAGCATCATCTGCGCTCCCGCTCAAAGACATATGCAGAGAAACCTCAGCGTTTATAATAAACCCCACAGCGGCGACACTCGCTAAATTTGACCAGACGTGCAACAAACAGGCCCTTTCTGTTTGTATTTTCTGATCACATAAGAGAAAATCCTCTTTTTGTAGCCGTTCGTTCAATCCGTGCATTGTTGTTATTTTTAAGAACTGTGTCAGACTGTATTTTGCGCTCAAGAAAGTCTTTAATTCACAACATCTCTCAGAGGCAGCCATGGGTGAAAGATTTATAAAGCGCTAAGCACATGTTAGCAGATAAACGGCATCGACATGGATCTGTCTGGCTGAAGAATAATAGTCCTATAAAAACCGATGGGTTGGGTTATTCTAATGAGGATTTATTTATGGCGTATTGACGCATAGGGCGGCCCATTTAGGCCGATCGCAGGGAAACTAGCAGACAATAAAGCAACTGCATCGGTGTGGTCTTGTCAAGAAACTGCAAGATGGTGATCTGCCTAGCAACACGTCAGACTCCTGGGAGGTACCGTTGGATGTGTGCGGAGAGAGGGAGAGATGGAGTGAAGGAAAGCTGCAGGAAAAAGCATCGAGGGGGCGGCACCATCAGCATGCGCTCTCACCATCGTAATTGATTTGAAGCCATTTATAGGCCCTCTTGAAATTGATCACATAATATTCATGTATAAAGCAGTGATTTTCTCATTTTCACTATGTCATTTGTCGTCTTCCTGTGCTGAGTTTTCCACTCTGAATGACAAAGGTCTGCCTCATGAATCGGACGCCTCGTTCAGTGGGATGATACAATTATTCTGATGGTGACAATATTAGCTTTTGTTTGCGCCGCAGCCTCGCGTTGCACCACAAGCACCATTAGATCTTATTTGTCACTGACGTGCACAATTTCACTCATTCAAATTACTGGGAGACAAAGACACCTTTGAAATCAGTGAAATGTCTTGGTTTGCCATGCTTGCTGCAAAACAAGAAGAAATGTTGCTAAATTGCTGTTTTTTATGTTAGGGTAACTGAAAGGATGTAAGATAAGATACTAATTATTTTTCTAAATTACTATTTAAAATGTGCAATTTATGCATCACTAGCTTCACTAAACTTGATTGCAGGCTGGTTCAAACAGGCATCATTTACAAATTACTTGTTTATAGTTGCTTTATAGACTAAAGAGTCTTATCTGTCTTATTATAGGAATCTGTCCAAGAAGTATCAGCTCAAGAAGAATTCCAAAGAGGAGGAAGAATTCAAGTGAGTGAGAACAGTTTGGCATGCATAAATCATACACATTCATCGAAATACTAATGTAGCTATTTACTAAAACAGTTTATGTCTTACTACTGTTCAAAAGTTTGGGGTAAGATTCCAGTGTTTTTAAAAGAAGGCTCTTATGCTCCCCAAGGCTGCATTTATTTGATCAAAAATACATAAAAATTGTGAAATATTATTAAAATTTAAAATAACAGTTTTCTATGTTCATATATTTTCAAATGTAATTTATTCTTGTGTTGGCAAAACTGAATGTTCAGTCATTACATCAGTGTCGCATGATCCTTCAGAAATCATTCTAATATGCTGATGGAGTGATCCATGTTGATAATACTTCATAAAATATTCATTTCTGTCAAAAAAGAAAAATCTAACCCAAACTTTTGACTGGTAGTGTATATACACAAATTAGATTTTGTTTAGATATAATCAAAGTTGTAAAGTATCTATTGTGTGAAGAGTGTTCATTTGAGCAATTTTGTGCATGTCTCATTTGCTGTTATTAAATTGCATTATTCATTTGCCCCAAAACTATTTGGACAGACAGACTTGCTTGAATACAAAATATCAACCTTTTAAAAATATTATTTAAAAGAAAAATAACACACTTTTAAAGATAAATCTTTCACAAAAAGAAATCTACTATGTTATGAGTTGACACCAATTGGGTAAAAGTGACATTTAGACATTTTTAATGTGACTTGAGGTAGAGACCTGCGCGGGATGGATTTTTCAGTCCCGCTCCCGCAAGATTCTGTCCCGCGCTCAACCGCTCCCGCAGAGTGTCGCATGATCCTTCAGAAATCATTCTAATATGCTGATGGAGTGATCCATGTTGATAATACTTCATAAAATATTCATTTCTGTCAAAAAAGAAAAATCTAACCCAAACTTTTGACTGGTAGTGTATATACACAAATTTGATTTTGTTTAGATATAATCAAAGTTGTAAAGTATCTTTTGTGTGAAGAGTGTTCATTTGAGCAATTTTGTGCATGTCTCATTTGCTGTTATTAAATTGCATTATTCATTTGCCCCAAAACTATTTGGACAGACAGACTTGCTTGAATACAAAATATCAACCTTTTAAAAATATTATTTAAAAGAAAAATAACACACTTTTAAAGATAAATCTTTCACAAAAAGAAATCTATTATGTTATGAGTTGACACCAATTGGGTAAAAGTGACATTTAGACATTTTTAATGTGACTTGAGGTAGAGACCTGCGCGGGACGGATTTTTCAGTCCCGCTCCCGCAAGATTCTGTCCCGCGCTCAACCGCTCCCGCAGAAAAATATCTTATCTGGGCCCGCTCCCACCCGCGACATTCATCTATGTTATGAGTTGACACCAATTGGGTAAAAGTGACATTTAGACATTTTTAATGTGACTTGAGGTAGAGACCTGCGCGGGATGGATTTTTCAGTCCCGCTCCCGCAAGATTCTGTCCCGCGCTCAACCGCTCCCGCAGAAAAATATCTTATCTGGGCCCGCTCCCACCCGCGACTTTCATGTTTTGTCCCACTCCCGCCCGCAAAAGCCCGCATAAAAATAATCTATATAGATTTTTTCAGCACATCAAAGAAATTTGCATTAAATGGTTCTGTAACATCTCCTAAGATCCACAACATCCCAACATAAATGTTCCAGATAAAATATTTGTTATTTAGGCTAAGCATCAGCATTCACAAACCACTGTTATTTTTAACAGAAAAGCAAGCATGGGCTGCTGCGTACATGGTTTGGCATGGCAGAATGCGAGCAGCTTCATTTATTATCACTAAAAACTGACATCTCAGTTCATTGTGATCTCATAAAGCTGTTATAACACAACAAACATATGCACAATGAATCTTTCACAATGTGAGCACGCAATTTCAGCACTGCGGTGAGTGGATTCTAACTTAATCACCTCTGATTGGCCATTGCGTTCCAGAAATCAACAGCTGAGTCTGTGATTAGCTACATTGAGCAACCCTTTAAACACGTGTTATAAATAGAAACTCTGCCTAGCTTGCGCGTGTTAATCATTTTAATGTTATTAGTTGTTGTTTTTGCTTTTGTGCAACATAAATAATTAATGTTTTAGACATTATATGTTTAGATCATTTCTATTTTGCGGGAGTCCCGCGAATCATTTTATTCTGCCGCATCCCATACACAGACACGAGTCTCTTCTCGCCCGCACCCGCACTCGCCCATCAAGAGTTGTCCCACGCCACACCCTGTTGCGTTTGGGTCCCGCGGGAGTGCAGGTCTCTAACTTGAGGGTCCAAAAATATTCATATTTTGGGACCACTGTGTATTTTGTCATTATATCAGCCAGCATTCATATCAATATTCAGTACCAGACATTAAAAAACTTTGACCACTATTGTGTTGATCTTGCTTTTGAATTTATTTAACTTTTTGAATAAATCAAGAGAAACTACTTGTCTAATCTTGCTTCTTTGTGATGTATTAACGTTTTCACATTTGCCGTCAGGTACACCACATGTAGAGCGTTTCTGATTACCTTAAATGAGCTGAACGACTACGCGGGTCAACACGAGGTCATCGCCGAAAACCTGTCCACTCAGATAATCGCAGAGTTGTCCCGCTACACTCAAGAACTGAAGGCTGAGCGAAAATCGGTACAAACATGTCTTTTCCACGCTTTCCTTGTCATAACGATGCCAAAAAATCCCGCTCTCGGCTTTCTAGAGATAATTTAAAAAGATTATCTTCTGAAAAAAGAATCAAATCCCTCAATAATGTAAATCACCAGTTAAAGACATGTATGAAAACCACTAAAGTAATTCCTTCTCTGCTCTCCAGCACAGCGCTCACCTCTTTCAAATCCAGGGTTAATCACATAGGAATATGGTATTATTTTGTTTATGATTTCTCCTAGCTCTGTGGAATGAAGCCAGGACCAATGTGGGTCATGTATTCAGGTCAGTGGAGTTTGAGAAGGTCGCCCTCCCCCCGCTCTCGGCCTCTCTTGTCTAAAGGTTCTCGCGCGGGTTCAGGAGGGCTCTGTCTGAGGCTGCTGGCTGGAAGTAATATGACAGCGGAGTAAAACACCACCACGCTCGAGCTCAGGGAGGCTTCATTCACCTCAGACCTCAGTTGATGCATTTTGTCTTCCTTTTGTGTTCAAATGTCACGCCGAGAGAAAGTGGTCCTTATGTATTTTTCATATAGATTGTCGTGGTATGCCGTGAGTGGGCAGACACAAGCGATCGCCTGTGCTGGTTTGTCAGTGACGCTTATGATAATGAGAGCCCCTAAATAAATGATTTGTGTTCCAGTGAGGAATTCTGCAGTTAATTAACATTTATTGTACATGAGTACGTCTTTACTTCCGTAATTGAATTCTTTATGGAATGACGAGGGATTTGGATTCAGCAATAGCTCTGGAATATAATCTTTCTAGCAGCTGCTGTCTGGCTTGATTGTGTCATATTTCATTTAATCAGCTTAAATTCCAATTAAATGTCTTTTCAGCATAATATTTTAAAAGGAGATGTCAGTAACACAGTAATAAGATAGTTGTCATGACTGTGTAAGAACTGAAATATAATTTTTTTTAACCCGAAATGTGTTAAAAATACAGTCTCTCATGGTTGGTCTCCAGTATAAATAGCCAAATATTCAAATATTTTTAAATATTAATAATAATCAGATTAAACTATTTTACTATCAAGTAATACAGCTACTTGTAACAAAAAGCAGTTCACCTAAAAATTGACATTTTGGAATATAGTGAACAAGCGGAATGGACTACTTTTATGACACTTCACTGTCTAATTTGTATGGAAAAGAACTGCTTTGCTTTATATCTCCTTTTAGATTTCATGAAAATGTTCCTTTTTGGATGAGCTGTTAATGTAATTGCTGTCAAATATGTATATATTGGCTTTGAATGCATCTCATCGGATCAGATTTTAGAGCAGTAACTATTTGTTTTATAACAAATATTATCTTAATTTATCTAATGTTCTGTACTGCTTTTATTATCCTGTACTGTTTTTATTAGGTACAGACTCCACTGCAACTTTGTTTTATGTGCTATTTTTCTTTTTACAGAACTGTGGCAGTGAGTTTTGCACATTTTCTTTGCATTTCTTTCAGAGAAATGTAAACGTAAAAAAATGCTGTTCTTTTCAACGGTCTATCCATCAAAGAATCCTAAAATGTATCATTGTTTTCACAAAAATATTAAGCAGCACAGCTGTTTTCAACATAGATAATAATAAGAAATGTGTCTTGCTCTGCAAATTAGCATATTAGACTGATTTCTGAAGGATCATGTGACACTGAAGCCTGGAGTAATGATGCTGAAAATTCAGCTTTGCATCGCATGAATAAATTCTATTTTAATATACATTCAAATAGAAAACATATATTTTAAATTGTAACAATATTTTACAATATCATTATATTTTTATATTAAATAAATACAGCCTTGGTGAGCATAAGAGACGTACAAAGTTTTTTTTTTTAAATCCGACCCCAAACTTTTGAACAGTAGTGTTCAGGACTTACTTGTGGAGAACTTTCATTAAAAATCACAAAAACACCAGTTGATTGAAAGACATTGAGCAAAAATGGTAGCTTAATTGTTTTGCATATGCATCTTGGATTTACAGTATATTTTGTGTTTAACGCAATGATACTCACAAATTTGTGCGGGTGACTTAAGTGTCGAAATGCTTTTTTGGTCTGCTGTATGTGTTTAGTTAGTATGCATGATGAATGGATGTCTGGTGCGGTTCATTTGGACCACTTTGACATTTTGTTTTCGAACATTCCTTGTCATTTTTGTGTGTGTGTTTATGTGTGTTTGTTTGTCAAAGTCTTCTTCATCGATAACACACTACCATACTACTCATACTGCTTCTGGAATATATTGTTTTTGTGTAATAAATGTGTTTTTAATAAATTATGTGTACTCTACTCAACCTACATTACCCAAAATGTGCTGTATACAAGCAGAGCACAATGAGTAAGATATCCCACAATGCAATACATTCAGCTTGACCTTCCATTTCTACAGAGCTCCACACATGACATGAGGTCAAAAATATATTTATCATGGCCGTGATTTAAGAATATGTTCCTTCATTTTATTATTCCATTCCCTCATTTTAGCTAAGTTTTGGTAACAATTTCTTAATTCGTTTAACTATTTTTTTTAATTAGTTCCCTCATTTTAGTAAATGGTGGCCAAGTTGTACTGATTTGTTCCCTTGTTTTGATTGAATTAAAATGAGGCATTGTACAACATGTCCACAATTTACTAAAATGAGGGAACGAATTCTTAATTTGTGGCCACAAAAAAAAAATATATATATATATATATATACACACATTTCGTGCGTTTTGTACATTTCCAATTTTGAATAAACCTGAAGTAATATCAACTGCATCTTTTTTGACTATATTACAAAACTACTACAAGTTAAGGCTACGTTTACATGACAGCAATGTAGTGAAAAACTGAAAAGTTTTTCCCTTGCGTTTTTAAAAAGTTTCATGTATTCACGACAATGTTTTGTAAACGAATGGGACTTGAGTCAAAAGAAAAAAATAAATGACACTTCCAATACAGTTTTCTGAAAGATGGTTTTGGTCATTTAAGGTAGTTGTTATCACGCTGATATATGTTCAATTGTTTGTTTTTGTGATAAGTTTGATTTTAGCTAGTAATTTGATGCTATAAAAACGGTGCGTGTCGTTATGGTTGATTGGGTCTGCAGGAGTTTGGGCGGGAGTTTGATATCGCGGCTCCACCTCACGATTGCGGAGACTCTGGCTCCAAACGAATCTCTACTGCGCAGACTCTGACTCCAAACGAATCTCTACTGCGCAGACTCTGCATCCTACTGCTCAGACTCTGGCTCCAAACGAATCTCTACTGCGCAGACTCTGACTCCAAACGAATCTCTACTGCGCAGACTCTGGCTCCAAATGACGTCATTTACTCAAGATGGCAGCGGCCATACTGAGATGCTTTGGCTTCACTTTTCAATAGTGGAAGGAAGTGGAGACGCGTCGTCCAATTTTTTTTTACAGTCTATGGTTTACACGAAAACGACTTTCAAAAATATGCGTTTTCAGTCCCCAAAACGCCGTTGTCGTGTAAACGAACAGGCAAAACACATAAAAAGTTTCCAGTTTTTGGCTGAAAATGTTGTCGTGTAAACGGCCCCCCAAGACATTTTATTTTTGAAACGGTTTATTTTTTTAAATAACTATTTCAACACCACTAGTTGAATGAAACATGCAACTTGATGAGGTCATGTAATGTGGTAATTACGTAACAAACTGTTGTTTAAAACATTTTTTAATTTGTATAATGCATATTGTATAATATGCAAAATATGTCATTTTAATATGAAAAATATGTAATTGCTACTAATAATAACATGAATTAATTAACCAAATTTAGTGTTATTCATTCTGCTTTCTGAACACTTTCTGTAAGAAATACTATTGAGACTGAAATAAGATTATTCACTATAATTATTTAATTCTATTTTTATTTTTTATCACAGTGTAAATGCCTTTTTATATATGAAAGTATTCGACAGTTTCTGCTTAATTGAATAAATGTACTAATGCCACTATGTGTCAGTTCAGCGGTAAATGAACTAACAGCCTTGTTTTTGGATAATGCACATTTTCTGTTTTCATTTATTTTTGAGCGGACGCTCCGTGAATATTATGTCAAGTAAATTTTTTTTACAGTCTATGGTTTACACGAAAACGACTTTCAAAAATATGCGTTTTCAGTCCCCAAAACGCCATTGTCGTGT
>NW_015506280.1:43984-62405 GCF_001515645.1 Sinocyclocheilus grahami
AGACTCTGGCTCCAAACGAATCTCTACTGCGCAGACTCTGGCTCCAAATGACGTCATTTACTCAAGATGGCAGCGGCCATACTGAGATGCTTTGGCTTCACTTTTCAATAGTGGAAGGAAGTGGAGACGCGTCGTCCAAATTTTTTTTACAGTCTATGGTTTACACGAAAACGACTTTCAAAAATATGCGTTTTCAGTCCCCAAAACGCCATTGTCGTGTAAACGAACAGGCAAAACACATAAAAAGTTTCCAGTTTTTGGCTGAAAATGTTGTCGTGTAAACGGCCCCCCAAGACATTTTATTTTTGAAACGGTTTATTTTTTTAAATAACTATTTCAACACCACTAGTTGAATGAAACATGCAACTTGATGAGGTCATGTCATGTGGTAATTACGTAACAAACTGTTGTTTAAAACATTTTTTAATTTGTATAATGCATATTGTATAATATGCAAAATATGTCATTTTAATATGAAAAATATGTAATTGCTACTAATAATAACATGCATTAATTTACCAAATTTAGTGTTATTCATTCTGCTTTCTGAACACTTTCTGTCAGAAATACGATTGAGACTGAAATAAGATTATTCACTATAATTATTTAATTCTATTTTAATTTTTTATCACAGTGTAAATGCCTTTTTATATATGAAAGTATTCGACAGTTTCTGCTTAATTGAATAAATGTACTAATGCCACTATGTGTCAGTTCAGCGGTAAATGAACTAACAGCCTTGTTTTTGGATAATGCACATTTTCTGTTTTCATTTATTTTTGAGCGGACGCTCCGTGAATATTATGTCAAGTAAATTATTGACATCTCATACTCATATCTCAGTGGAATTGTCTACTAAAAAACTCATTCATATATCAGTTAAACTCTATAAAAGATACTATGACCCACAAAATCTGCTGAATGAATTACTGATAAACATAGATCTTTAGCGGTGTTATTTTCCCTGAGTACATCATTTGATTATATTTCTGTGTTTGATTTGTGATGTTTGCGTTGTTTGTCCTCTCTCACTCTTGCACAGAGCGTTTGGTTAAGTGTGTAGATCACTGACTATTGATCTGAAGTTGACACCAGACTACGCTTATATCTTTCTGTAATCTGCTAATTGACTTTCAGTGTTTGTTGACTTGTCATGTCATAAAGGTGATCGTTTTATTTGTCAGTTCCTGCACTTTACGTTCTGATGTCATTCTTGTAGAAAGGATCTTAATGTCTTTTTTGCTCCCTGTCTCTTGTGTTTTCTGTCTATTTAGGCGAAACAGCAAGCTCAGATGAGGCATCAGATAGCAGAGGACAGTAAAAACGAGTACCTGACCTACCTGCAGAAGTTCAACAAGGACCAACATGAGCACTACTACACGCTTATACCACATATCTTTCAGGTGAGAGTCTCTCTCGGTCAAAGTAAAATATTCTAATATTGATAAATGACAAATATGTTCCTTTTTATGCCAAATGGACCATACTGAGTGTTCATAATGTGGTCAAAATGTGTCTTGCAGAGGATACAGGAGATGGAGGAGAGGCGGGTGGGCAGGGTGAGGGAGAGCATGCGGGTGTACACCGAGGTCGAACATAAAGTATTGCCCATCGTCAGCAAGTGTCTGGATGGCATGACCAAGGCAGCTGAATCCATCGAGCCTAAAATGGTACGTTAAGTGCTGCGACTGCTTTGTGCTGAAAATGCATCATGTTTCCGGATTACATAGCCATCTGTTGATCAGCCTACTGCTGGAAAATCCTATACACACTTATACCACATATCTTTCAGGTGAGAATCTCTCTCCATCAAATTAAAATACTGTAATATTGATAAATCACAAATATGTTCATTTTTATGCCAGATGGACCATGAATGGCATATTGAGTGTTCATAACGTGGTGTTTTCTGTCTTGCAGAGGATACAGGAGATGGAGGAGAGGCGGGTGGGCAGGGTGAGGGAGAGCATGCGGGTGTACACCGAGGTCGAGCATAAAGTATTGCCCATCGTCAGCAAGTGTCTGGATGGCATGACCAAGGCAGCTGAATCCATCGAGCCTAAAATGGTACGTTAAGTGCTGCGACTGCTTTGTGCTGAAAATGCATCATGTTTCCGGATTACATAGCCATCTGTTGATCAGCCTACTGCTGGAAAATCCTATTCAGTGAAAATCTTTTACTAAGCCATAAAATACTTCTTTTTTTTATCAGTGGTTGAGAATCGAGGTTCTTGTTTAGAATAGTTTTTTTATTAAAAAAAATAATAAATCACACAGTGATTGACTGATTCATGAACTAATGACTCTTTTGAGTCAGTTCTTTTAATGAATCAGTCAAAAAGGTTTGCAGATCAGTCTTAAGGCCGTTTCACACTGAGCGCGATGCGAAAAAGTGAGGCGAATCGCCGACGAACGTTGCGAGCACGAAACGATTGATCGCCTTCTGCTAATTCATGCCTGCACGCTAGGTGGTGCCGACCAGCAATGCATTTTTTTACTCAGATATGTATCTCATATATGGATTTAACATCGTTCACTGCTCAATATACAGCATTAAATATAGCTAAATAAAGTTTGGTTCTATGCCAGAAACACAAACTATCTATAATGCTTACAAGAAAACATCTTAAAATATAAATATAAGTACAATTATCATCAAGCCACATTTGAAAATGTATGTGATTATTGTTTTTGCTTAAAGGGGTCCTATTATGCTTTTTCACTTTTTTCATTTTAGTCAGTGTGTAGTGTGTATGTTTTTATGTATTTTAATCATGTAAATTATGTGAAAAATAATACGTTTTTCGAACCACCAAGCATCATCAAGCCACATTTGAAAATGTATGTGATTATTGTTTTTGCTTAAAGGGGTCCTATTATGCTTTTTCACTTTTTTCATTTTAGTCAGTGTGTAGTGTGTATGTTTTTATGTATTTTAATCATGTAAATTATGTGAAAAATAATACGTTTTTCGAACCACCAAGCATGAGAGCATGTTCTAGTACACCCCCAAAACTAAATCAAGACTTTGTAAAAGAGCATAATAGGACCCCTTTAAAACCCACTATAAACCATCATCAAGTGCTTGTAATAACTTCCGATTGTGATCTATGGTTGATTTTGATTCTATAATCAAAGAGACATGCACTCTTTTTAGGCTATGTTTAATAACGCCACACTGCTTATTGTCATAAACATCCTTTATTGTTATAAAATTACCATGAGCTGCATACAAAACACATACAGAAAATATATCAGTGTGAAAAGCCCTTTAGACTCAGATTACTATTTAAATCTGAAGTGTAGAATCTGTGCCACTAATTCCTATCCATAAAAATCAACAGTTTCTAAGAATGTGTAATAAACCATTTTATTTGGACCTTTTTATTCCCTTCCATTCAAAATGTGGGGTCAGTAAATTTATATATTTTATGCTCACCAAGGCACTTGATCAAAAATACAGTAATACTGTGAAATATTACTACAATTTAAAATAACTGTTATCTATTTAGATATATATTAAAATCTAATTTATTCCTGTGATGCAAAGCAGAATTTTCAGCGACATTACTCCAGTCTTCAGTGTCACATGATCCTTCTGAAATTATTCTAATACGCTGATTAAACAGTTGTGCTGCTTAATATTTTTGTGGAATCCATGATAAACTTTTGCAGGATTCTTTGATGGATAGAAAGTTCGAAAAGAACTGCATTTATTTGAAACTGAAATCGTTTGTAACATTATAAATGTCTTTACGGTCACTTATGATCGTTTTATGCAGTCTTGCTGAATAAAAGTAATAATTTCTTTCAAATAAAAAAAACGTTTGAATGGTAGTACACTTAAAAATTCAGCTCAACGTTAAAAAAAAACAAAAAAAACAATAAGAGCAAAAATACAAGTGAAACATTAAAAAAGGAAGAGGAAATATAATAAAGATTCAATATAATGAGATTGATGCACTGTGTCACTGATAGGACTATGATCTGTAAAAGCAGAGTTTTCTGGCTGCGGGGTGAATTTACTTTTCCAAATGAAGCAGATGAATAATATAGCAGGTCAAAATGCTGACTGGATTTCTCTGATTATCGCTGGCCCACTTACAAGCTAACGAGTAGTGATCGTCACGGAGCGTCGTCGCCAGGTTACCATCAATAATTTACAGCTGCGGGGGGGATCGCTGGCAGTTAACGGGGCTGATGTGCTTCTTGTTTGTCTCATCTGCTAAATCCTGTTCCAGTTGTGTGTGTGTGTGTGTGTCCTTTCAGAGATTGTGTGCTGGCTATATGAATCAGACCTCCATTAAAACATCCTCCTGTAGAAAGTTATTCGTTTACGTAGTAGGGTTATGGATGCCACATATAAATGCTAAAAATAGTCTCTTGGTCTGACCTGAACAGCAGTAGAGAGATTATATGGAGGGGATTTGCTATGTGTCGCCAGGTTACCATCAATAATTTACAGCTGCTCGCTGGCAGTTAACGGGGCTGATGTGCTTCTTGTTTGTCTCATCTGCTAAATCCTGTTCCAGTTGTGTGTGTGTGTGTGTGTCCTTTCAGAGATTGTGTGCTGGCTATATGAATCAGACCTCCATTAAAACATCCTCCTGTAGAAAGTTATTCGTTTACGTAGTAGGGTTATGGATGCCACATATAAATGCTAAAAATAGTCTCTTGGTCTGACCTGAACAGCAGTAGAGAGATTATATGGAGGGGATTTGCTATGGTGGATGTGCTTCTCGTAGTCTGTAGTACATAATTGCTGCGATTATGACGTCAGTTTGAAGGTGGGGTCTGCATTTCCACACTAATATTTCCACTTTTTAAGTAGTTGAATAACTAGATAGATAATGATAATTTTATTTATAAATATTTTAAGTTTTTATAAATAATTAGGATATAGTAATATTATTAATTATATATATATATATATATATATGTGTGTGTGTGTACATACACACAATTATTTACAGCAATACTATGAGTATCTACTACTACAACTAATTAGAATAGACTTAGAAAAGAGATAGTGTAACTAAGTGTAACTAACATTGACTTCAAAAAGTAGGGCTAGGTTTCATCCTAACCTCTCTCTTTTTTGTTATGGCACAAAGCCTGACATTTTTTTTATTACTGTTTTTAATCTCAGGACAGTAAGCAAGTTGTAGAATCATATAAGTCGGGCTTTGAGCCGCCGGGTGATGTGGAGTTCGAGGACTACAGCGTGTCGATGAAGAGGGCGGTGTCAGAATCGAGCTTCCTGAACGCTCGCGGAGAGAACAGACGCAGGAGCAGGAGCAAACTGTGGCCTTTACTCAAGAGAAATAAGGTTCGGCATCAGACAACACCTACTGAAGCCACAAATAAGCAAATCAAAGAGCAGAAAACTATGCTGCTCATTAATGGTCAATTGAGATGCAGTCATGTATGATTTTATGTCCGAGAAAAGCTGAATAAACAATTCATGCTATTTATATTCAAGTAGTAGAATATGTGTTGTGGCTATTTTATGCAACTAGTTTCATGCAGCTTGTTATAATGGAATCTTGTAGTTCTGATGATTAACAAGACCCGTTATCTGTTCATGCATTTTAATAGTGCCATGCTATTTGAACTAGGAAATATTAAGATGAGATAGGGAAAAGTATTTTAACGGGAAAAAACATTGCACATATAGGACGGATCTGTGGATTGTAAACACCTTCTAAAGTCACAAATAAGCACATAAAAGAACAGAAAACTATGTTGCTCATTTATAACTCACTGCGATGCAGTCATGTAGATTTAATAGCCAAATATAAATCATGTTATTTATATTCAAGTAGTGTTATTGCTATTAAGTAGTGTTTACAATGTCAGTTTCTTGTAACTTGTTTAATGCAGCTTGTTATAATAGAATCTTGTTATTCTGATGATGAAGATTATTTTATACGTTAGTGATTTTCTTTTTGATGGCACTAGTTTTTAAACTTGGAAATATTAAGATTGGATTAGAGAACATGTTTCTGACATGCATCCCCTTTAATAAAGTTTGCAGCGAGTTTGTCGTAGTGTGAGAATTTCTGAACTTTTGTTTTGCCCTTGAACGTTTCTTTCCTCATATTTTCTCTTCCTGTCTTCCTCCATTCCATTTCTCAATGTGCTTCATCACACCTTCATCTGTAGCTTATGTCTTTGTTAGCGTCGCCCCGCCAGCCCCCTCCCCCTCCCCCCACATCCCCGTCCCCGGACGGCCTCCCCAACGGCCCCCAGTCCCCACAGCAGCCCAAGGAGCCCCTCAGCCAGCGCCTCAATGACTTCATGGGCACCAAACACAAAATGCACTGCCTGCGGAGCCTGAAACGTGGGGTAAGTTCACGAGCCGCCACATCACCTCTGTGTCTTTCGTGTGGATCCGATTGGACGACTCCAAAGACTAAAGCACCATCAGCTTAGTTTGGTTATAAACTGATGTGTGGATGTGTAACATGTCTCATTCTCATGCTTTTTGTCAACACCATCCTAAACATATCTGTCTTAACAGCTACGTAAGTGTGTGTATTAACTGTTTCCCCTAACACTTTTTTTCTTGTCTTAACGTTCACAGCTTTCTCTAAAGCTGGTAAGTCTGACTTGCTATAAAATCCACAAAACTTTGGCTTAATTTTTTTTTCATAATAAATATTTAAGATTTTGACTTTTATTTAAGTTGGACTATTTTCCCAGTTTCAATGCTTGAAGAAAAATAAGTTATAAAAATAAGTAAATTAGGTATGACAGTCAAACTTTAGGCATGAAGCCTGCCAATTTACCATTTTTTGAATGCAATATGTGCTGGGCAGTCAGTGGATGTGTTTTTTAAGGCTGAGACTAGGTTATATCTTGTTTATGTAATGTTTTTAATGCAGCGTTTGAATCGGTTTGTGTTTGGTTAGTTCTTTTTCACTCATAACTTTCTGTCTGTCTGCAGGGAACAGGCCAGGAGGACTACAGTCATCTGCCCCCTGAGCAGAGGAGGAAGAAACTACAAGCTAAGCTCAATGACATCAACAAGGACATCCACAAGGAGATGGATCAGAGGTAAATCGTGCAATAGCTGCCATGCTGGTTATAGTATCAGCCTTTCTTTCTGCCAAATTCCTCATCATCATGTACCAAATTGTTTATAAGAAATACTACAGCTCAAAAGTTTGGGGGCAGTAATTTTTTTTTTTTTAAGAAATCAATACCTTTATTTAGCAAGGATGCCTTAAATTGACGAAAAGTGATAGTAAAGACATTCATAATTTTACAAGATTTTTAAGATTGCCATTTCAAATACAAGCTGTTCCTTTGAACTTTCGGTAACACTTTCAAACGGTAACACCAGTTGCTTATTAGCGTGCATATTACTAGCATATTGGCTGTTTATTAGTACTTATTAAGCACATATTCTGCATGACCATATTCTACATCCTTAATCCTACCCAATACCTAAACTTAACAGCTACCTTACTAACTATTAATAAGCAGTAATTAGGAGTTTATTGAGGCTAAATTTGTAGTTAATAGTTAGTTAATAGTGAGAACTGGACCTTAAAATAAAGTGTGACCAAACTTTCAATTCAAAAAATCATGATGGAACATAGTATCATGGTTTCAAAAAAATATTAAGCAGCACAACTGTTTTAACATTGATAATAATAATAATAATTAGAGCTTGACCGATATATTGTTTAGCCGATATGAGCCTGTCACCGATATATCGGTATCGGCGAATATGCCGCCGATATGAAATTTTTTTTTACAGAACATATAACGCAGATAAAATGCATGAAATGGTGTTTAGAAATGGCGTGCTCCATTGTTTGCTTCTGGTGACCTAGATGAAACGCTTTAAAGCTGAAGCTATGGAAAACCATTGAAACTTTGAACGGCCATATCTCCGTAAAGGCGCGGCAAATCCGCACCAAATTTGGAGGATCCCTTCAGCTCGAGGAACCCCCTCGAACGTGAATTGAGTGTATGTCTCGTGGCCCTCTTTCGAATGAGACCACCCCCGCGTCGATTGCCCCCGGGGTTCGGGAGTTACGGGTGGTTAAATTCGTGGTCCAGCGGCGACGATCTAGCGATCGCGGAGGGCTACCGACACGCGGAGGGTGGCATTCGAGAAGGCTCCTCGAGCTGAAGGGATCCCCCGAATTTGGTGGAGATCCGCCAGCGCGTTCACGAGATAGTGACACCAGTCAACACTTTCACTTCAGTAAGGAGGTCTCTTGTTCAGGCAGCAGCATTCAAGCGTTGTCTTATTCGACCGTAAGTGCCCTGCGAAGTGGACTTCACATGATATTCCGCCATGATTCCAGTTCCAAGGGAACGTACACGGTACATTCAAAGGGCATTAAAGTGCGTGAGACGTGAATTTATATTTATTTACAGAGGTATATTATGTCACACTATCGATATCGGCCCCTTTTTTTTACTCCCTAATATCGGTATCTTATCGGTCCCAAAAAAAAAAAAACATATCGGTCGGGCTCTAATAATAATAAGAAATGCTTCTGTGCACCAAATCATATTAGCATGTTTTCTGAAGGATCATGGGACACTGAAGACTGGAGTAATGATGCTGAAAATTCAGCTTCGCATCACAGGAATAAAATGCATTTTAAAATATAAGAACATAAAAACAGTTATTTTAAAATGTAATAATATTTCACAATATTACTGTTTTTACTGTATTTCTGATCAAATAAATGAATCTTTGGCTTAAAAGAATAAAAAAAAAAAAAAAATACCAACCCCAAACTTTAGAATGATAGTGTACATAATGTAATATACATGACCAGACATGATGCAACAAATTGTCATATGCACACGCTTCTTGTTTTTTACTAACTCTTCTTCTTGAAATTATTTGCAGGGACGCCCTGACTAAAATGAAAGATGTTTACATTAAGAATCCTCACTTGGGGGATCCAGACAGTATAGATCCACGGTTAGAGGAAATCACACAAAGCTTGGAAAAACTGCAGCTTGAGGCACATAAATTTGAGGTGAGGCCCTCACAAGTTCAACCCTCAGATACCTTCAAAAGTTGGTTTAAAATATGGATTTTGAGATCCAAGAGACTTAAATTGTGCTATTCAGTCAGTTGAGGGATTAACGATTACAAATAAACTGAAAGATCTGTTGTTTGTGTCTTTTCAGGGCTGGCTGACGGAGGTGGAGAGGAAGCTACTTGAAAAGGGATCCGAGTCTCAGAGAAGACAGAGCAGTCATTTTGACTCGCAGGGCAACACGCCACTTACAAACAACTACGGTCAAAACCGAGAGAGGTACTTCAGTCCCTAGACAGCAGGGCTACCCAACATGATGCACTGAATGAGATTACATTGTTACATTTCTTTAAAGCTTATGTAATGAAAACATCATTTATGTTAACTACGAAAACCTAACTTCCATAAATCAAAACTTCCCCAGTTCAGAATGGCTATGGATGCATCTCTGAACTTTTTGACATTAGCAAAAAAAAACTCAACTAACATTACAAGTGGACTTAAGGCAAAAAAAAAGCAAACGTGATGTTTAATGCTATTCATGGCGTTTCATGCCATTAATACTTGATCTTATTTTGACAACCTCATATGAGACGGTTTAACATTAAGTGTATAAGCTGACTAGAACGTCAAAGTTAATTTGGTCTGTTTTACGTATTGCATGTCTTCTGCACATAGTCCGGATGGCAGCTACACGGAAGACCCCAGCACAGAGACGACCATGCAGTTCAAATCTCGCAGCACTGAGTTCGATGACGAATTTGACGAGGAGGAGCCTTTACCCACCATTGGAACATGCAAAGCACTTTATCCATTTGAAGGTAACAGAAAAACACTAACTGGATCATCTTGCAGAAGGAAAATGTGTTAAAAATTATGTCAGGAATTCATGATTATAAAATAGTTACGGAGCCTATTTGCAGTTCTTGCGATAAGAAGTTGAAACTATACTGTCAACCAAAATGGGTTTTTCAGTTCAATTTGAGAAATATATTTTGTCAAGTGTATCTTAACTTTTTGATTGGTGCTAAATTTATATAATGATTTTATAATGGATAAATGGCAAAAATATACTAAATCCTGATAAAAACTGAAAAATGGAAAACTAAAATCGATTAATATATAAAATTAAATAAACTTCACAATTAAAAGTACAAATTTGAACAATTTACTTAACTAAAAATAAATAAAATCAATACACTATACAATAAAAAGTAAAAATTAGTAAAAAAAAAAAAATTTTTACACTATTATTATTTACTTCATTTACCTGGAAATATCTGCTAAATTAATAAATGCACTCAAAATTAAAAAACAAAGAGTCAAATTGGTAATTAGACAAGACTGATATAACAATAAAAGTTAGAATAAAAAAATATATATAAATCTTTTTTTTTTTTTATAAGTTTGCATGCTTGTTTTGGAATCAAACCCACATTGTGTGTTTTTGTGTCTGTAGGTCAGAACGAAGGTACCATATCCATGGCCGAGGGTGAGATGCTGTACGTAATCGAGGAGGATAAGGGTGACGGATGGACCCGTGTCCGCAGAAACGAGGACGAGGAAGGATACGTGCCCACATCCTACATCAAACTCTTTTTGGACACGAATGCCAAAGGTGCTATGACATACATATAATCCCACTTCACTGAACACCCGGAAAGCGCCATTAGTGAACGCTGTTTACCTGTAAATACAGTAGAACATCATTGAACAGAGGAGCAGACAGCAGAGCAATTCCTGTTTTTACAAGTTCAAGATGCCAGGTGTCATTTCTCTGTTTGGTCCTTATTTACCTTTTTAATTATTGCTCCCTTAGACTTTATCAGTATTAAACTAGCTCTGCATCCATAAGGGTACAGTGAATTAGGCAATAAAGACACAGCTGCTGTGTAATTTTGATATACCTGATGGAAATGGCTGCTTTACCAACATATCATGTTCATATTTAGCATTATAGCTTGGCATTATGGTGGTTTTAAGCTATAACCAAGATATGTAGATACTCATGTTCATATTTTTAATGATCTACAAGCAATCAGATACTTTTAGATTAAGAATGAAATGATTAGAAAATGTCAAAAGCAATTATTCTCAATCCTTCTGGCAATAAAGATCATTATTTACTGATATTTTGACCTTAAAACTACAGAATAAGTAGCAATCCTGCATTTTAACTATAGTCCAACTGTGATTATTTTAATTATAATAATTTTTTAAGACGTCACAATATCTGACTTGAGAGAATCTTATGCATGAGAGATGGAATAGAATATTTTCTCAGGTGTTTACTTTGGAGTACATCCTTGTACCTCAAAAAAAAAAAATTCTTTCCCCAACGGCAAATCACATTCGATTTAAAAGCATATCATTAAATGTGAAGAGCTTAAGCAATTAATGCATGCATCTTTGAGACATTTGCTAGCTTTGCATTTACTGCTGTACAAAAAAGATCAACTTTAGAAGTAAAAAATATACCATAGTTAACGCGATGCCTTTCGGTGTTGTGAGCGTTGAAGCAATAATTGAAAAGATGCATGTTATTCGTACACTGACCAGCATGGAAAACTAACACTTAACATGAAGTTAAATAGAAATTTTCCAGAAGGTCATCGCCGTGTGTATTAGAAATACCTACAGCAGGAATACCGCTCTATGTGCATGCTATAAAACCAGACAGGCTATTTATTGCTGCTTAACAGATTCATCATTTGTCCATAGCTTTATCAGCAGCTGTTAAATATGCTTGATAGTGTCGCAAGCTAACTATATAAATAATTTTGTATGGTTTTATACGGTCCCTGTCTTTAATTCACACTTCATAGTGAGGCTGCACTCTGAAGTTGAGCTTCCGAGGTTTCCTGAACGTTTTTAACCCATTGCTGTCTGTGAATCAACGATTGTACAGGAGTTCTTGTGCAACATCTCTAACATGTCTTGTGTGATTTCTTTTTTTTATTTGTTTCTTTTTTGCTTTTTGTTTCTGTTCCTTTCTTTGCAGATCCCTAAAAGTGTTTGGCTGGCACAGGAGTGGCAGGGCAAGCGTCCTTGCGTGAAACGTCCTCCTCTTGTAACTGTAGTCAGAGAGCTGGCAAATGGGGGACTAACTGAAAGGATATTCCATTTTTAACGCAACCACTTTCACTGAACCCTCTCGTCTGCCATAAGAACGCAAACTGATCTTTTTCATGACTAGCGTGCTGATTATTTGCAAAAGCTTGCTTCTCGTATGGACCTAGAGTATTTAGCCTTGTGCCGTAGCTGCTTGCTGTCAGAGCCGAGCCTTTAGGTTTGTTTGCTGAGGCACAGAGTAAGTGCCGTGTACATGTCTTGTTATTTGCTTCAGAGCCAAGAGGAGTTTCTCATCAAGACATTAGGCTTAATGAATATTTGTCAGTGCAGAATGTTCAGTTATGTGAAAACTATAAAAATGTGGGGGACTCATTTTATACATTATAGACTAGTGTTGTTTTTACAGTGTTTGCAAGGCGGCAGTGCATTTAAATCCTGCCTTTTTCTTCTTCTGTCCAATTTTCTGAGGTTCATAGATTAGTTCATAGAAATGTAAGATTAAGCTTTTTTCAAAAAGTATAAAGACATCTTGAAATTGATTGATGAATGCAGTTTTCATTCCTATGATGATGTATTTCCTGTTTAAGTCAGGGATGGACATATGCCCTTTGGTACACTACTTTTCAAAAGTTTGGGGTCAGTAAGATTGAATAAATAAAAATAATACTTTACTCAGCGAGCATTAAAAGCAATGCTTTAAATTGATCAAAAGTGACAGTAAAGACAAAATAATAAATGTTGTTCTTTTGACGTTTAGGAATCCTGAAAAAAAAAAGTACCATGGTTTCCACCAAAAAAAAAAAAAAAAAATTTAAGCTGCAAAAAAATTTTTTTTTTCAACATTAATAAAATTTCTTAAGCAGCAAATCAGTATATTAAGATGATTTCTGAAGGATCGTGAGACACTGAAGACTGGAGTAATGAAAATTCAGCTTTTGCCATCAAATTAATAAATGACATTTTATACAAAATAAAAAAAACCTGTTATTTTAAATTGTAATAATATTTCCCGATATGTTTTTTTTTATCAAATTATGCAGCCTTGGAGAGCATACAAGGCTTTTTTCAAAATCAATACAAATCTTACAAACCCCAAACTTAAGAGGTCTTTAAACTGACTTACGATAGAATGCTTTTTAAAATAAAAAAAATAAAAAAAGAAAGTGAAGTGACATGTGGCCAAGTATGGTGACCCATACTCGGAATTAGTGCTCTGCATTTATCCCATCCAAAGGGCACACACACACAGCAGTGAACACACACAAACCGTGAACACACACCCGGAGCAGTGGGCAGCCATTTATGCTGCGGCGCCCGGGGAGCAGTTGGGGGTTCGGTGCCTTGCTCAAGGGCACCTCAGTCGTGGTATTGAAGGTGGGAGAGAGTGCTGTACATTCACTCCCCCCACCTACAATCCCTGCCGGTACGAGACTCGAACCCACAACCTTTGGGTTATGAAGCCGACTCTCTAACCTTTAGGCCACGACTTCCCCCCCATTTAGAATGTCATTGTAATATTTGCATACTGAATTATTTCTTTTCAAGCTATAATTTTCCCTTAACACTTTTGCTGCCTTGCAAGCACTGATATTTCCATCAAGAAATGCAAATCTAGCTATTATTATTGATATGATGATGAATGCATAATCATCCGCTACATTTTGTGTGAGGTGCTGTTGTAGATGAATAGTTCTCTATGGCAGGTGAAGCGGTAAGCATCTTTTCTGGTCCTCCCAGAGAAGAAAGAAGTGTCACCTCACTCACTCATTCACACTTGTGTGCACACACTCCACAGCTGCTCCCTTCTTCCTCTCCCCTCCTCTTCTGTTTCTCTCACTGTCGCTGTCTCAAACTCTCTCTCAGCCATATTTTCTCTTTCTCCTCTTTGTCTTTTTTTCTTGACCTGTTTTTCTGTATCTGCCCTGTTTTGACAGGCTGGGTTTACCGGAGTTGGTCAAGTAAATGAATGTTTCACAGTTTAATTTAATCACACATGGAGTTTTTTTTTCAATACAACCACAGTAAAACATTTCAGAGCAAACTACCAATGTTTTTCAGCTAATTTAGTAAATCTAACCTAATCTGGATAAGATTATCTGTGATTTACAGTATATTATTGTTTCACAAATATGCTCGTCAGACAATGTCTCATTGTGCGCCTCCTGGTAGACCTTTGTTATGAATTTAAACTTTTTGCCAAATTACTAGGTAAATAGTTGATTCAAGTTAGTTGATTACTTAGTTAATAGTTGATACTTATTGTAGAGCAAGAAATATTACAAATGCTCCAACTTGAAAAAGAGGCACTCGCATACACTTAAAAAACAAGGGTGTAGGATTTACTTTTACTTTAACTGTTTGAATTTCACAAATAATTACGAAGAAATGGCAAGTAAAACGTTGAATTTGATGTGATATTTTGAAATAGAAAGACTAACATCGCACTTTCTTGTAAAATGTACTCCAATAATTTTGGTTTCAGTTTTACAATTTAAAACAAAATTCCCCAAAAAAAAATACAAATGATTTTTTTTTCAATTTAGTTTTTTTTATGGTGTACTCTGGTCTAAAACGCAAGGCTGTAACCTTGAACCTTGAACATTGGGCAGGACACATGATTTATTTATTTTCGGTGGTGTTGTATTTTTGTAATGTTCTTTTTATTTAAAGGAATTACGTATAGAATTAAAATTGATTTTAAAGGGAAAAAGTCATTCACAGTTTTTTTTTGTGTAATTATTTTTAACTAATATTTGTATTTTAAAATACGAATAAGAATAAATGTGTGCATAATGTTGATAATGCAAAACATTTCTTGTTTCGTCACATTCAGCTATGAATGACATAAATCACGTAACTGATTCATCTTATATTTTCGATTCAAAATGGGGAAATTTCAAGTCGTCTGCATCACAGGATATTACTGTTGGACATTTTGCATTTCTATCGCGAAACAGTTGTGAAATATCAAATATTTAGCTACATATTCCTTACAGTTAAAACTGAAGCATTGTGCTGGTATTTATGTACAGCTATACTGTGAACATTAAAGCCCACCTTCTTTGATTTAAGTGGCCAGCTCAATCATTTTGACTTTGACGAGCGCTGTTATACCTCTGAGGTGGACCAGCCTAAACATTAACATTTTACAACTTTTGTCCTACTAACAACAAACAGAGCAGCAGCGTCAATATCATATATCGGCCGTTTCTAGAAAACGTTTCACTCTCAACGTGTATGACGGTTGTGGCCCTGCTGGAACCCTGCAAACTGACAAAACATGAAAAACTCTCACTGCTGTTATACTCTATGGAATGTCACTCAGCCAATCAGATTAGAGGACTGCAACCAACTCTTGCATAATCATAGAATTGGACTCCATCAGAATCAGTTGATGAAATCCCAGACGTCCTCTATTAATAAATGTGACTTAACTGGCATTTAGTAAAGTATCTGAACAGCGCTTCATTCTCTCTCAGCGCGGTGGATGTGGCTGTGTATGGTGTAGCTGTAGTGGTGCAGTCCAGTAGATGTTGATGGTGGTCCTCAGCTAGTGCTGTGTTTCGACGCATGCATGCTTGCCCTGTCTCTGTGTGTGTGCCAGTCTTAGGGGGTCCAATTCTCCATAAAGTTCAAGCCTTCGGGTTTCTGACGGTTGAACTTAAGCTTTTTAAATTGTGTTTGTGCCTGTTTCTTTTTTTTTTATAAAATACTTTTATCTTCTTGAGTGTTTTATTTCTTTTGGAAAATATATGCATGGTCTTGTGTCTACACATCCCCCCCTAAGTTATTCTTTTCAATAGTTTACACCGTTTTAGATTCTTTTGTTGAATCTCTCTGAATGATTGCAATCCAGGGTCCAAGATTAACAATCACCAAGTGCTACGTACACGTAAAAAAAAACTGGCTTTGGTGAGCAAAATAAAATGTTACTTGGCAGTTGGCTTGCAACTATTAAGAAATGTGGCAATAAATGGGTTAAGTCTATAAAACGTGCTGGTTTTAAGTGATTTATTTGTGATTCAAAGACAAAATGCTTGAATATGTAATACTACTAAGATTTTTATTTTCTTCTGGAACTATATGTTTTATATTTCTTGCACCAAAATACTGTGTAAAAAAAACACATCACAACTGGTGTTTGTAATTTTTACCTGCACTTTCTGCCAATATAAAATGGGTAAAAAACTGCTTAAATAATTCAACTGTCATGTATTTTGAATAAAACATATCACAAAATTGAGTTTGTTAGTGCATAAGAAATATTTATGGCTGGTAAAGTCTGTCGTTTGTTAATTTTGGACCCTGTCAATATCATTCTGATTTCATTTTCGATGTTAAACACAAGTATTTACCTCATTCAGGATAGGTTTGAGCTGCTCTTCAATAATAGGTTCTGAACATGACAAATACAGTCATAACCATTCATGAAGAAACACTACTGCAGAGCCGAAATGTCTGTTTTTCTGTATATTGTGCTTTTGAATTTGCTGGATCCCTTCCTTTGAAGACCTCATAAACATAAAACTGCCAAATCAAGTGTGAAAGGCTTGTGACTTTTTGCAAATGCTAACCAGTATAGTAGACATTGAGTTGAGTTTTATTTCAGTTATCAAATCATTCATATTGTAAAAGTCAAAATTGTATGTCTGTCAAGCAGTTTTTATGTAGAAGTTTAACAAATTAAAGGTCATTTAAAAAATGTTGCATTTGTCCCGTTTATCATCCAAATGCATGACTGTGCAACATCATGTAGATCAGCAGTTCTCAACTGGTTGTACTTACTGACTCTGGTTTTAAATTGGATACTACACTCTTAAAAATAAAGGTGCTTCAAGCGATGCCATAGAAGAACCATTTTTGGTTCCACAAAGAACCATTCAGTCAAAGGTTCTTTAAAGAACCATCTCTTTATTACCTTTTTATAATCTGAAGAACCTTCTTTCACCACAAAGAAGCTTTTGTGAAACAGAAAGGTTCTTCAGATGTTAAAGGTTCTTTATGGAACCATTTAGACAAAAAGGTTCTTCTATGGCATCGTGAAGCACCTTTATTTTTAAGAGTGTAAATAGCAATCCAGTACCAAAACTGTTAATTGTAAGTAAACAATATCCCTAAAATCAAATAATGTACATGTATTAATAATATTAATACAACAAAAATCTAAATTAAATCTGAAAAACTCCATGAATGTTGGCAATATTTTAACACAAAGCATATGAGGTCAGTGCAACTGAAGCTGTAATTAATGTAGTCTTGCTTAAATGCATGTCACTCAACCGGTCTGTCCCTAATTTAACTTCTATTACTGTATATCATAGTTTAATTGGTCCTTAAAAACACAAGAGGAGTGTTTTCTCCTTTTATTTTGCCATCATAACTATACGTAGTATTATTATTTGTATTAGCCAGTATTGTTATTGTTACCTGAAACTATTAAACATTGTGTTTGGCAATTGAAATAAATATTAGATGGCAAAACTTACATTTTATAAAAAATGATAAATGTTGCCTTTGCAACGAACTGCAACTAAATATAACTTGAAGTACTAACATTTCTAAAACCGAAACAATATAAATTAAAGTATATTAAAACTATAAAATGAGAAAAAAACACTTAAAATTACTTAAATAAACAGAAAATATAAAAAATAAAAGCCATTTGAAATATTAAGAAATACTATAATCGTATAAAATAATAAATGGATAACACTAGTATAAGCATCAATTTTAGCCTGCTGTCTGCAATTCTTTAAAAAACAGACCTGCCACTTATTTTCCGGTCATGGCCCACCAGTTGAGTACCGCTGTTTGTAAATGTGACCACAAGGGGGCATCAGATCCCAAATCAAGTGTTTATGAGGGGGAACAAAAATCTAAATTCCTTCAGAGAATGTCTTTCACCATCTTGAGCTCTGCAAGTTCTCAAATTGCTGAAGTCTAGGTGCATTTACTCATTTTTAAGACCTGAATAATGCACAGTATGTTCCACAGTTACCCAAGTATGAGCAAGAACAGAGATATACACTGAACAAATTATAAACGCAACGCTTTTGTTTTTGCCCCCATTTTTCATGAGCTGAACTCAAAGATCTAAGACTTTTTCTATGTACACAAAAGGCCTATTTCTCTCAAATATTGTTCACAAATCTGTCTAAATCTGTGTTAGTGAGCACTTCTCCTTTGCCGAGATAATCCATCCACCTCACAGGTGTGGCATATCAAGATGCTGATTAGACAGCATGATTATTGCACAGGTGTGCCTTAGGCTGGCCACAATAAAAGGCCACTCTAAAATGTGCAGTTTTACTGTATTGGGGGGTCCGGGGGGG
>NW_015506280.1:63818-96318 GCF_001515645.1 Sinocyclocheilus grahami
AATTCACGGGCAACAGCTCTGGTGGACATTCCTGCAGTCAGCATGCCAATTGCACGCTCCCGCAAAACTTGCGACATCTGTGGCATTGTGCTGTGTGATAAAACTGCACATTTTAGAGTGGCCTTTTATTGTGGCCAGCCTAAGGCACACCTGTGCAATAATCATGCTGTCTAATCAGCATCTTGATATGCCACACCTGTGAGGTGGATGGATTATCTCGGCAAAGGAGAAGTGCTCACTAACACAGATTTAGACAGATTTGTGAACAATATTTGAGAGAAATAGGCCTTTTGTGCACATAGAAAAAGTCTTAGATCTTTGAGTTCAGCTCATGAAAAATGGGGGCAAAAACAAAAGTGTTGCGTTTATAATTTTGTTCAGCGTAGATGAGATGTACAGTGAGACAATAGAGATTTTTTTAAAGATCTGTTCTTATGGAGTTAGATTTGTGCACCAATGCAAGGTTTAAATAAATGAATGAATGAATGATGCATTTATATAGTGCTTTATTGTGTATTGTTGTACACCCAAAGCGCTTTACAATCATATGGGGGGTCTCTCCTCAACCACCACCAGTGTGCAGCATCCACTTGGATGATGTGACGGCAGCCACAGGACAGCGGCGCCAGTGCGCTCACCACACACCAGCTACAGGTGGAGAGGAGAGAGAGTCATAGAGCCAATCAAGTGGATGGGGATTATTAGGAGGCCATGATTGACAAAGGCCAGGGGGGCAATTTGGCCAGGACACCGGGGTTACACCCCTACTCTTTACGAGAAGTGCCATGGGATTTTTAATGACCACTAAGAGTCAGGACCTCGGTTTAATGTCTCATCCGAAGGACGGCATGTATTATCCAGTACTGTGACTCTGCTGGAAGTACAACTGAAGATGCGAAGAACAACTTCAATCGAGTGTAAAAAAGTCTCGAGTCGGTTGTGTAATATAATGACCATAATTTGATTGGATTGGTTGCAAAAAAAATCTCAGGAGATCTCAGCCTCTTCTCAGAACTCTAAAGAAACTCTCGTACACCGTGTAACAGGTCATATCCTCGATCGTCCGGTGTGGGAACGAGGATTGCTATGCAGCGTTTTCCCTGACCGCTCTAACAGGAACCCAGAGCTTCAGATGAATGGCTTCCTCTCGCTCCTAAAAATGTACCCGGCGTTCTAAAGCTCAAAGTTTAGGAGGCTTCAGGAGGGAAGAGGGGGTGTGATTGGTTCAGCAGGTGAGGACTGGGAATGCTAGATAAAGAACAGAATTTCTTGCATCACTTCCACTGTTTGTTCTTCTCTTTATTTCCAAGCGATGGAATGCTTTGCCATTCAGGAGGCAAGGAATTCAAAACAAGTTCATTGAGTTTGAATAGCGTCTTCTTTTTAAAGCCGTGTTTGACCACCCCACCCTAATATCACAAAGGCCTATTCACAATACACATCCTTCAGCTTCCAAGAATAGATTTCCTGCCCTGAAACCCCTCTTCATTTGATCTGAGGGTGCAAAGTAATGTTTGCTTTTGCTCAAGTGTCTGTTGTGGGATTTGTTCACATTTACTGTAAATAGGTGGGGTGGGTAACAGGAAGTGGCACTGCCAAGTGGGCCAGACGTGTACAACAGCCATACTGAGGATAAACAGACAGCTACTCAGCGCCCCCTGCTGTTCTGGAGGGGAAAAAAGTACTATTTTGTAATGAAAATAACAGTGTCCTGCTTAGAATATTTAAATTTTTAGAAAATTTGTATGTGAAAGTGTTGCTAATTAAAGGTGATTAAACTATTACAGATATCTTTCGTTAATTGAAATAAAGCTGAAATCTGAAAAACTTCTAACTGAACTAAAAACAACTGAAATAATAAAGTTTAAGTTGAATTACTTAAATCACTAAAAATAAAACTGAAATAAAAGCTAAATAGAAATACTTAAATAAAAATGGAAATAAACTGAAAATAGAAGCTAATTCAAAATATTAATTAATACTATAATAGTATATAAATAATACAAAAATAACACTGATTTCATTATTCTCAATATCACCAAATAACAAATGAAAGGGTTAGTTCACCCAAAAATGAAAATTCTGTCATTAATTACTCACCCTCATGTTGTTCGAGACCCGTAAGACCTTCGTTCATCTTCGGAACACAATTTAAGATATTTTTGATGAAATATGAGGGCTCTCTGACCCTCCCTTAGACAGCAAGGTAACTACCACGTTCAAGGTCCAGAAAAGTACCAAGATGATCGACAAAGTAGTCCGTGTGACATCAGCGGTTCAACTGTAAAGTAATATTGACAAAAATAACGACTTTATTCCATTTTTTCGTCTCTACTGCGCCACTTGTGGACGCGCCGCCACACGCTCGCGTCATGGTACTGTCGTGAACGCGCATCCACAAGTGACGCAGTAGAAAGGAAAATGTGGAATAAAGTCGTTATTTTTGTCAATATTACTTTACAGTTGAACCGCTGATGTCACACGGACTACTTTGTCGATCATCTTGGTACTTTTCTGGACCTTGATCGTGGTAGTTACCTTGCTGTCTATGGGAGGGTCAGAGAGCCCTCAGATTTCATCAAAAATATCTTAAATTGTGTTCCGAAGATGAACGAAGGTCTTACGGGCTTCGAACAACACGAGGGTGAGTAATTAATGACAGAATTTTCATTTTTGGGTGAACTAACCCTTTAAAAAAAATTAAACTACTACAATAAGTATATCCAACCATACAATTTGTACTATATCATTCCTCAACTGCTTGATTGCTTGTATCAACAAAATGCAAACTGCCATGAAAATATTAAGATATTACAAACACTGCTCATGATTTTCTCTAAAGCTGCTTTGAAACAATGCGTATGCTGAAAATACCTATTCAAATAAATATGGGGGGGGGCGGGGGGGGGAAAGGAAGACAACTGATGTGGAACAGTGTGCATTATGGGACTATAAATATTCCAAACAGTAATATGCTTCATTGCATGCATGTTTATTTTCATGATTGGCATCTCAGAAATACAAATGGATATTTTGCATTTTAATCAAATTTTGTCTTAACTCTTGCTAGTTTGAACAAACAGTAAGCCAATAATTTTTAAGAGATGGTATAAATCACAATTTATAAAGAGGAGGTTCATGGATGTGCTGATGGAGGACTTGCGGGTGGTTGGTGGGACAGAGGAAGACACAGAAGACAGAGTAAAATGGAGACGGATGATCCACTGTGGTGACCCCTAATCGGGACAAGCTGAAAGACGACGACGACTACAAATCACAACTTATACTACTGACTAATTAATCACACTGGCGCAATATTGTTATGCATTACTTTTAAAAGTAACTTTCCCCAACACTGATCATAAGGGTCAGTTTTTTGAAATTGAGATTTATACAACATCTCAAAGCTGAATAAATAAGCTTTCCATTGATGTATGGTTTGTTATGATAGGACAATATTTGGCCGAGATACAACTATTTGAAAATCTGGAATCTGAGGGTGCAAAAAAAAATCTAAATATTGAGAAAATCACCTTTAAAGTTGTCCAAATGAAGTCCTTAGCAATGCATATTACTAATCAAAAATTAAGTTTGGATATATTTACGGTAGGAAATTTACTAAATATCTTTATGGAACATGATCTTTACTTAATGTCCTAATGATTTTTAGCATAAAAGAGAAATCAATAATTTTGATTACATACAATGCATTTTTGGCTATTGCTACAAATATACCCAGCGACTTAAGACTGCTTTTGTGCTCCAGGGTCACAGGTTTCATGTAGTTCTGCTTGGGGTTGTTGTAATATATGTAAAATTCATAATAAGATGATGCAGTAATTCTAAAAACAGATTTTTTTCCCCTTAAGTGTGCCTAGCTTTCCACTTCAAAAGAATGCTCAATTCTTCTTAGAGTAAACTAAACTAACAGACTCCAGCGGTTCTAGAAGGATGGAGCTTGTTCTTTACAGCTGTTTTATCAGTAACAAACACACACAGGAATTCCGGTTTGGGGAATGACCATCCTGATTCCTCACTTCCACAGGAAGGTTCAATAAAAAGAACCTCTAACACGACAAAGGCATTTCATTTCTCACATGTCCGGACAGAGCATTGTAGGCTACATCACTAAAGTCCTGTTTCTGGAGCTCAAACGTTCATCTATGGACCTCCTCCTTTCTCAGGTTCACCAGCTGGACCAGCACATATTTGGAAACAGATCCATAATTTTCAGGTAGAGTTCAGGTAAAGTTCCAAGGAAAATTGGTCACACTTTACATTACGTTTTGGAGCTGCTAGCATGACATTTCTCTATGCAGCATTTAAAACATCCGTTCCAGCTGAAATCAAGAGGCTCTAAATCTGGGTTTTACTAGTATTTTCTACGGATAAGAAAACTTCCTAATGTAATGTAAATGTAAGAAATGTGTTAAAGGTTCATGTAGAAGTGGTTGCATGATGTCTAAATAAATGAATCTAAGAATAATGTATTTTGTAAAGCAGCAATGATAGCGGAATCGTTTGTTCTTTTGTCTATACAGGTCTGTGGACGTCTGACAGACATGTGCTAACTTCAGTGTGCACTGGTATCTATTTGCTTTTGTAATAAAATACATTTAATCACAGAGCAATATTGTTGGGGTAATGCATTACAAGTAAAGAGAGTTACGTAATCAGGTTACTTTTTTCAGGTAACTAGTAAAGTAATGGATTACTTTTTAATCTATAAGAAAATATCTGAGTTACTTTTTTTAAATAATACAAGTTAATATGTTTTCCCATTTACTGAGTGACAGCTCTCTTGTCCCCATGTTGAGAGAAATCAGGAGTAAGTGTAAAGGTGTTGTGTGCGCTGTAAACATGATGGTTACTAATGTGAACATGCATTTACTCATCTCACTTGCACAAAAACAGATTCAGTATTGTTCAAAATGAATAAACACTTTGAAATGCAAACTTGGAATATGACGCAAACCAGCAATAATGAAATGTTAAATAACACAAATATCCTTTATGCATTTAATCTCATTTTATTAACCAATGACTTTGTTGCTGACTTTCGGTGATCCAATTCAACCATACTAATAAGCAAAAATTACTTTAGATAAACATAACATTTGGGTTTCATTTTTTTTGTTTATTTTTTCAGAACTAATGAGTGTTGAACTTTCTTCTGGTTAAGGCTAGATGGGATACAGCAAAAACTACTGGGCATGCACACATCAACATAGTGTAATTTTTCTCACACTGTACAACAATAATTACTATTTTTGCATTATTTTAAGGGGTAGGTTTAGGGTTGGGGTAGGTGTAGACGTTAATAAAACACAATCTAATAGGTAGAAAATTCCATTTATTGTAAACTTCCGTTTTTTGCTGTATCCCTTCTCTTGCATCCTGGGGCAAGTTCAAGCTCAAACCGGTGTGCAACGTTTTGCTACGGTTTCCGGTTTGAACGACATGTTTCCTGGAAACGGTGTGCAAAGGGGTTTGAGATGCATTTCTCTTGTTTGGTGGGTGTGTCAAAAATGTCAGCCCAATCAGCAGCAACATGTATATAAACCACACGGTATTAAAGAGACAGCTGGCACAATGTAATTAACATCAAAATAAATTCACAAGAGCAAGTATATTGTTTGCACATGTTTATTTATATTAAAGGCAAAATAACTGAAATAATAAGAGCATAAGTATAGATCTAGAACTTCTCTAAGTCTGTCTAAATATCATTTAGTGATTGCAATGTCTTCTGGTCCATATCCTTTCCTTAGGAAGGTGTGCTAGACACTGATTAATGTAACATAAAAATACTATACATATTTATATATTTTACTATTGTATTGTAGATCTGGAACTTCTCTAAGTCTGTCTAAATATCATTTAGTGATTGCAATGTCTTCTGGTCCATATCCTTTCCTTAGGAAGGTGTGCTAGACACTGATTAATGTAACATAAAAATACTATACATATTTATATATTTTACTATTGTATTGTGGAGTGACACTTTCACAAACTTTTCTATACTCCTCTGATTATATAATGGTAAATATTACAATAACATAGCACAACAACAGTGATCAGCAATAATGATAAGCCTAATACTCACAATAACATTGAGCGGATTTTGCAGTATTAAACACGTATTTATACCGATTTCATCAGGCTCTGAAAATTCAAAGAATGGCCTTCTCAGCTGCCATAGCTGCAACTCTTGTGTCATCAGAACAGAGTGTTCAACGCACCACCGTTTCCGTTTGAAAAACGTTTCGCACCGTTTTGTCGGGGTTGAACGCAGCCCTGTTCTTCATGCAATCCGGAATGGTAGCACAGCTGAAAGGTTTTGTTTGAGCTGCGCCCTCTACTGTACAGACGTGAATTTGCCAAAAAATATATATTTTATATTCAAAATCAAACAAGCAAGCCCAGCCCAGCCCCATATTGTAATGCATTTCTGTTCGTTTTTTTAAGTAACTTTCCCCAGCATTGGTGCAATATGCAGCTGATGCAGATAGATCAAGAAAATGGTAATGTGTAAATCATGTTTAATTATTTTTTATAAAAATGATGTACAATTTGTCTAAATGTTAATATTTTTTCTCTTTTCTTATATATATATATATATATATATATTTTTTTTTTTATTTATTTTTTTGACAGAAAAAAACAGTTCAGGTATTGGATTCTGTCTTGGAATTGGAGTATTTTCTTATGAAACGGTAAGTTACCTTAGATATGTTTTAAACTCCAATGACACTACTGGTATAAGGTTGATCTTTTATGAGCGGATTTACTTACGTAAATTATTTTTCATTAACCTTAAGAACAAAGACAAAAAACTAGCGTGTAATTTCACTCAGTAGAAGTGTGTTGTTGCTTTATCTTAATATGTATGGTACTTAAAAAACAAAGAGTATTATAAACTTATGAATTTTTTTTTTCCATGTTTGAAAACAAATTTGTGAAAAAACAGAGAGCCAAAGCAGGTCCGTGATGTGAACACTCGAGAGCAAGTTGCCTGTATGTCTGCAACCGTAGTTATTATAAGCGTGTATGAATATATATCTGCAGAAGACTTCAGACAACATTTAAATGGTAGGCTACTTTAAGTTAAAACCCTGTAATATTGAGTTAATTCATATTAAAAACACAAACCAACACATTCTTTACCTGTGAAAATATATCCAGTTTGTTCAGGAATTTTACATTTAGGTGGTTTTTACAACCAGATGCTCCACAATGTTGTTGCATCTTGAAACTTGTTGCATTTTATCGTGAGTGGCGGACGCGCCAACGTGTCTGGAGCGGTCGAATGTGGCACTTAATCAGCGTAGTTATCAACAGTGTTGGGGAAAGTTACTTTTAAAAGTAATGCAATACAATATTGCGTTACTCCATAAAAAAGTAACTAATTACGTTACTTAGTTACTTTTTATGGAAAGTAATGCGTTACGTTACTTTTGCACTACTTTTTAAATCTGGACAGGTCTTGCTTGTTTGTTTTTTAAATAAAAAAGTTCTATTTTTGGCAAATATAAAAGCCTTTTCACACCAAAAGTGAAATGAATAAGCCTCAGGCTGAAGGGAAAGTACATGTACGTCCGTACAGTAGAATGCAGAAGAAGACATTTCAACACACTTCATCAATAAACAAAGACACGCAAATGTTCGTCTAGAGTAATTTTTGCTTATTAGTACGGTTGAACTGGATCATCGAAGGTCAGAAGTAAAGACATTGGTTAATAGAATGGGATTAAATACATAAAGGATATTTGTGTTGTTTAACATTTAATTATTGCAGGTTTGTGTCATATTCTGAGTTGCATTATTTTTATTCATTTTGAGGAATACTGAATCTGTGTGTTTTTGAGCGAGCGAGATGAATTAATGCATATTCATATTTATTTTAGAACTACAGTAACATCTTCTGATTTCTCTCAACATGGGGACAGGAGAGCTGTCAATCAATAAATTGGAAAAAAAAAAGTAACTTGCGTTACTTATTTGAAAAAGTAACTCAGATATTCTCTTGTAAATTAAAAAGTAATGCGTTACTTTACTAGTTACTTGAAAAAAGTAATCTGATTACGTAACTCGCGTTACTTGTAATTCCTTACCCCCAACACTGGTTATCAATGCACAATCAATGCACATTAGGTGTTAATTATCACTAGAAATGGCTGCAAATATAGTGGAACTGTCTGTCCCGATGAAACCAATTCAAACAGACTGACAGCGCAGAGATGTTCGGAACTATTGAGAGCGCCATGAACCACGTGACCGCGTGGCGGCGAGATCAAAGCATGTCGCAACACGTCACTTAGTTACAATGTTGATAGCAACCACGCGTACGGAATGCCTAAAGATTCACTGGGGGCTTGAAGCAAACATGGACGATCATTCCGCAGATGAAGGAACAAGAACGGAGCCCGAGCCATTGTCTAACACAACTGAAATAAAGACGAGCGATGTGTACAAAGTGGAAAATAACTTACCAGCTCGCTTTAATAATCCGGAGTGTTTCCGAGGATACAGGTGAGAAGAGTCAGTCAGCCGCAGTGCATCATGTGTGACCTACATTTATTTAATCGTTTATGATTTATGATTCTATTTATGATTTTATATATATACACATATACATACATACATACACATATATATATAAATAGACTATCTGACTATTTGATGAATAAAAAGATAAAAAGAATAGCATTTATTAAAAATAGAAATCTTTTGTAACAATATAGCCTACACTACCGTTCAAAAGTTTGGGGTCAATATTTTTTTTTAAATCTTTTTTTGGTAAGAAATGAATGCTTTTATTACGAAAGGATGTGTTAAATTGATAAAGACTTACATTGTTAGAAAATATTTCTATTTTTAAATAAATGCTCTTCTTTTTAACTTTATTCATCAAATAACCCTGAAAAAAGTATCACAGGTTCCACAAATATATTAAGCAGCACAACTGTTTCCAACATTGATAATAAATCAGCATATTAGAATGATTTCTGAAGGATCATGTGACACTGAAGACTGGAGTAATGATGATGAAAAATTAGCTTTGCATCACAGAAATAAATTATATTTTTAAAGTATATTACAATAGAAAAGTTATTTTAATTGGTAATAATATTTTTACAATATTACTGTTTTTTTCTGTATTTTTGGTCAAATAAATGCAGCCTTGATGAACAGAAGAGACTTCTTTACAACACATTACAAATCTTACTGATCCCATACTTTTGAACAGCAGTGTGTATGTATACAAACCCGATTCCAAAAAAGTTGGGACGCTGTACAAATTGTGAATAAAAACAGAATGCAATGATGTGGAAGTCTCAAATTTCAATATTTTATTCAGAATACAACAGATGACATATCAAATGTTTAAACTGAGAAAATAAGTTGATTTTAAATTTCATGGCATCAACATCTCAAAATTTGGGACAAGGCCATGTTTACCACTGTGTGGCACCCCCTCTTCTTTTTATAACAGTCTGCAAACGTCTGGGGACTGAGGAGACAAGTTGCTCAAGTTTAGGAATAGGAATGTTGTCCCATTCTTGTCTAATACAGGCTTCTAGTTGCTCAACTGTCTTAGATGTCAACTTAGCTTTAGAGGAGACCAAAGATAAGTGTGTAGAGTTTTTGCAGAAAAAGAAGTGTCATTTTGTTGTGTCATTCTTCATGTAAAGCCTAAAGATAGTGAACACTCACCCTGGCGTTCTGAGCCTCTTGGATCTCCAGGACTTTCTGTGTCCGAGCCAAATGATCCATCTGCTCAAAGACCTTCACTTTGCCCAGGAAAGACCTCTTAGAGGGATCGTCAGGACTGTCCTCCAGGGGTTCACTGTCCCGTACCGGGGGGCTGTTTAAGAGGCCCCTGGAGGTGCGGGACACGTAGGTAGGTTTGAGAACAGTGGGGGGAGGTGGGGGCTTGGTTTTCGCAGGAGAGTCCTGGCTGCGCGGGTGCTCGCTGCTCACGGGGCTGCTTGAATGAGAGTCGTAGTATCGAGAGGGGTCGTACTGCCCCCGCGACACCTCCAATTGAGACAGCATTTTTACCTGAAAGACAACTGAATGTGTGTCTACTGAACAGCACTACTGAACTGTATCACAGGGTCAGTTTTCCACTACATTTAACCATGGGTTTCTAAACCACAGGTGAAGGCCAGTTTTAGCACTGGATAAAGTCGTCACCACTGCATTTTTCACACTGAACTCCATGATTCCAAACACAAAACCTACTAACGCAACACTACCCACTAGCAAAATCTCAAACACTAACTAATTGCTTCAGGTTTTCTATAAACGCTGCCAAACACTACTAGTAACACTTTATAATAAGGTTCAATTCGTTAACATGAGTTAATGCATTATCATGTAACAGTTATAGTTCACTAAAACGATTTTTTTTTTGTTAATTGCAATAAAGATTAAATAAATTAAAATATAAATATTAGTTGAAAAACCTAAATGTAAAAAAACCTAAAGAAAAAAGTTGAATGTAATAAATGACTGAAACTAAAACTGAAAAGAAAAGCCAAATAGAAATATAAAAAACCAAAACTAAAATATGAAAATAAAAGCTAATTAAAAGAAAACTACAGTAGTATATAATTAGTACTAAATATCCTGTCATGAATTAACAATAAACAACAATTTTCATAACATTTATTTATCTAAGTTAGATGTTAGCTGTTAATTTCTACATATATGAATATTTTTAACATTTACAGTTTAATCATGAGCTGACGTATTTTGAAAAATGAATTATAATATAATATAAATTATCACTAAACTAGATAAAAAAATACAGTTAATATAAAATATTAATTAATTATTATTTAGTTGATCCATGCTGTTAATTTCTACATATATGAATAAATGTTTTACCATATTTAAAGTTAAATCATGACTTAATGTATTATGAAAAAAAATATGAATTAATATAACACATTTATACTTACCTAGATAAAAAATAAATACTATAAAAATAACATTTTAATTAACTATTGTGACAGAGTTGAACCTTATTGTAAATGCTTAGCCAAACTACTTTACCTCCAGTTAACTTCTTTTACGTTTCTGGCACAGTTTGTTCAAAATTAACTAGATTCTAACAGTTGTTTTCAAATACACTATTCTAGTTATTTAAGCAATCATTTGGCACAACAGCGATCACAGCTTGGCTCTACAGCGTACCACAATGTGTCACTGAGCTGTTGCGAGACGATTCTGAACTGCTGGAAAAACGGCTGCACCAAATCAGGCCGTTCTTCTGCATGAATGCGGGTGCAGTCAGGGGCAGAGTTGCGTTAGTCCGAGTCAGTTTATAATCTTTACTGCAAAGAGTCTCTATGAAGTATCTGTAAACTTAATGGATGCACGTCACATAATAAAATATCAATGCAATTCATCCGTTTAAAGTGTGGCTTAAGTGTCCAAATATGTCCTGTGTCCACTGTATGCAAATTTCTAGTCTTCCTAGTCTAGTATTTTTGACACTATTGTAATATCTTGATGAATGTTGTTTTTTAAGAAAGGGAAGCCACTGGGAGCATGACATGAGCTCACCTTTGCGGGGTCAGGCAGGAAGGTGGACATTAAGGGTGGACTAGCCTCAGTCAGCATCTCTCTGCTGCCCATCCGCCGGATACGACCTCGAATCTCTGGGCTGGACTTCCTGAGGATCTGGGGGAGCAAGAAAGAATTCAGATAACATAGCAAGACATCTAGACAGGGGAATGCATTAATGCATACACACACACTTCAGCAAACATACAGTCAGCAATGTGTTTGTCTTGGGCCAACAGTATAGTATGCTTCTAAATTTAATATCCATCCATAAGGCTGCCACACTTTTGTTTTGACCAATTCATTTTCTTTACTTTTCCCGTTCTTCGTGATTACTTGAAAAGGCTTTAAAAAAGATGTTTTTATTATTATTATTAGATTTTTTAAAATTTTATTAGCATTTTTAACACAATTTATTAATCATTTTATATAATATACATTATTAAACCACAATTTTCAGAATAGTATACAAACCTTTAGCATTATTTATCTACTGTTATAGTATATATTTTATGTTATAGTATTTTTTTTACTATTTATTATAATATTTATAAGCTCATTTAAAATTAGCCGTTATTTTTTATATTTTAAATTTTCATTTTAGATTGTTATAATCATTTTTATGTGCTTTTATCATTTTTATTAGTTTTTAAAATCTCTCTATTTAGCTTTAATTTGTTTTTTATTCATTTTATTATGTGCCTTTGTCATTTTTATTAAATATATTTAATAAAATGTAATCATTAAAAAGAAAATAATAATAAAATTGTTATATATATATATTATTAATAAATTACATTTAATATATTTTTAATATTTCTGTTTAGTTTTATTTTTTACTTCGGTTTTAGTTTTAGTCATTTTAGTACTTCAATTTAAACGTTTTTTTTAATGTAAAAATGTGTGTATATACAGTATATATATACACAGTATATAGCTTTTTATTATTTATTAGATTTCAATTAACAAAATTAGTTTTATTTAACAATTACAACACTGATTCCATGATATTTCCAGGTTTTTCATAACAATAGAAACCCTTATAATGATATTTGCTAGAATAATCATAATTTATATGACTCTCTCTATTCAGTAAATATTTAGTGATCAAGAATTTTGTAGTTCCAACATTTAACAGAAGGGGGCAGAAGAGTCTGCTCTTTGCATTTACAGACGCACTAAATGTTTAGCTTTTTTGAGAAAGCATGAAATCCATGTGATTTGCCATGTGAACTCATTATCACACACTTCCTGCATTTACAGCATGTAATGCATGCATGACAAGTGTGAGATTAAAAATGAATTTCCCTGCCGGCTCGACCTCTGCTGTCTTTTCTTGAATACATAGCTGACTTTGTGCTGATCTAGGCAGCTGTGAGGGATGTCATTGCAGCAAGCATGTTTAAGTGTGTAGATGTCAATGCATGTGCATGCAGTTCGCCCATCACAGTGAAAGATTTATGTGTCCATATGTTTTTGAATTAGTATGCATGCATGTGAGCGGAACTAAGCACATCTTCTCTGATATTTCCAGGTTTTCCATAGCAGTGGGAACCCTGTAGATATGTTAAACGTGTGCATGCGTGCTCTAACCTCCTCTGGCATGACTGGCTCAGAGGAGCGGCTGATGGCCGACACTCGCTGGCGATCGAGCAGCTCGTCTGTTTCGTTATCTGTGTAAGTCCCGCCCTCGTCCGCCGTGTCATCACAGTCGCTGGTCAGCCGGCTGTCCATGCTGAGATAGTCTGCGCTCATGGCCGAGAGATACGACATGCGATCGTCATGAACGTCAAGGTCCCCCTCCGTCCCGTCCAGCTAAAAGAGACACATGATGGATCTTGTGTACAGAGAGGAGTGAAAACAAAAGAAAACACAAAAACAAAACAGAACGAAAGCTGTAGAGCACCACCGAAGAATGATGAACAGTAAAAGCACAGAAAAACAGGAGGAATGACTATCATGACTTTCAGAAAAGGAAGGCATGCATTAGCAGGTAAACTATGGGTTTAACTGTAAGGAAAACATTCAGGAATACTGGGAAAGATAAAGTGGGAAAATGTGATTGAAGGAGTCTTAAAGTAAAGAGATGCTGTAAAATGTTGTATTAAAGTCAACATAAAAAACATAATTGATTTATTTTTTAATGCACATTCCTGATCTGTACATGTACATGATTCTGTACTGTACGTGATTCATCATGTGTTAATATTTTAGATACATTTCATTATATTTTCATTTAATTAAATATTTCATATTCATATAAGGTGAAAACCATTATTATTTTTTGTCTTAACATCATAATTCAGTAATCATGGGGTAAATTTTAAATACTTGTTGCCAGGTGTTGCCAGGTGTGAAATATTCTAGGTATTTCCTTATTTAGTCGGTTTCTACTTTTACTCTTCATTTTCATCCTTTACAGAATAGCAAAACAAATTTAAATAATAATAATAAGTTTAATAATAATATTATTATTATAAGCTTTAAAAATTTTTTTGTAGCTTTTTTACGTTATATTTAGATTTTTATCAATATAAATTTTTATAATATTTTTCTATTATTATTATTAATGATAGAGGTACTGCATGATATGGCCTCAAATGTAAAAACAACTAAAAAAACAAACAAAACCTTGCTCTATTTTATCATATTGACAAAATATTTTTATGTTAATATATAAATAATTAATATTATAATATTTATGTATTATTTATTATTATTATTACTTTAAGTTGTATTTTAAAATATTTTTTAATATATCAATATTATATTTTTATATATTACATTAGCTATATTTTTATATTATAAATTAGAGGAACTGGTTAACAGGACTGACCCCAAAAAACCTTTGTAAATGTATAAATATAATTTTATAAAATCCCTTTTATATAAAAACAATATTATATTTTTAATTTAGAAATGAAACTATACAAAAATGTCTTATTACGATGATTATAGTGACCAAAATTATCACGGTATTGTTAAAATGTCCTGGACATTTTCAAAAAGTACTGACACATAATAGTTACACCAAGTTTGATATTTAAAATCAACAAACAGCAAATAAAATTACTTTGTTTGCATAATCACTAAAACAAATAACATTACCAATAATGTCTGTATTTCAAATGACAACATGACTGACAACAGTTTATCTAATATCATGTACGAAATGTTCAAATAAAGCTTTGAAAAAGTTTCATAAAATGGTAAACCTCACATTTCAGCCTTTAAATAGAGAAAAGGGTTAAGTCAAAATAATTGATTAATAAATGATTATATGTATTTTATCTGCTCCATAAATAATTCTAGATTCATTATCCGAATTGTTTAAATGTGTAGAATCCACATAAACTTGTTTTTCATCAACTGGTCAAAACGTACAGCAGGGCAAGCAAATTCAGTCGTTTTATGGCCAGACAAAAACTGCACACAGACTGAAAGTAAATGTAACTCTCTGTAAATCCACTCTCTGACTCTAGGTTTCCCGTAACCTCCGTAGACAAAGAATTGCAATAAGAGCACTACTTTATTAGGTATTACATGAAGCGGAGATGAAAACTCTTTTCTGAAGACAGTCAGAGAAAAGGGTTAAGTCAAAATAATTGATTAATAAATGATTATATGTATTTTATCTGCTCCATAAATAATTCTAGATTCATTATCCGAATTGTTTAAATGTGTAGAATCCACATAAACTTGTTTTTCATCAACTGGTCAAAACGTACAGCAGGGCAAGCAAATTCAGTCGTTTTATGGCCAGACAAAAACTGCACACAGACTGAAAGTAAATGTAACTCTCTGTAAATCCACTCTCTGACTCTAGGTTTCCCGTAACCTCCGTAGACAAAGAATTGCAATAAGAGCACTACTTTATTAGGTATTACATGAAGCGGAGATGAAAACTCTTTTCTGAAGACAGTCAGAACCTTCAGAGGTACATTCATATAATTAATTCATTCATATATTCTTTTGTATAATTCCCTTAGCACACTTTTGCCAGTAATCGAATACGGTTTTAATGATTATTAAAATATGAAACAGCAATACTAACCGTGGGGAATTTGATCATGATTTATCGTCAAACCGGTAATCGTTTCATCGCTAGTTTAACTAATATTAAGATAATCTTGCTGCATCTCTAACTTTGAATTATTTACATGTATTCAATTAGCATATGCTTTTATCCAAAGTGACATACAATTGAGGAATATAAGCGATTCATTTCAAGCATCAGATGGCAGAAGCAAAATGGTCTGTAAACAGTGTTTTATGTTGACTTTAATAGAAGGTTTTGTTGCAGAGTGGATAGAAGGTGGTGGAGAACTATATCGTTCATTGTTTTTACCTTCCCCTCTGAGACCCACACAGCGTGGGTCTGCTGGTCTCGTATGGTCTCCTTCAAACTGCCGTACCAGGCATCATTAGCAGAGTTCAGATCGATAACGGCTAACAGACCGATGGGGGAGGGAGGGAAAAAGAGAGAGGAAATCAAAACCTTTAGATTTGGGTCAGCTGTTCTCTAGGTTCTACTTGATCTATTTATCTCACCGTGTTCCCACCAGAGATTTTCAAATTGGAAACTGTATCAAAGTCAGTTTATATCGATATGTGCCAATCACAATACACCATAGCGTCTCTTTACTGCACTTCCCCTTAATTCAGTTCTTAAGCATTTTAAAGCACAGAATAATTTTATAGTCTATTTTTACATTTTCTTAAAAAAAGCACATGCTTACCCAAGCAAAACTCACTTCTAGAATGCTATGATCTTTAATTAAAATAAGTAAACAATACAATTTAAGCTAATTATATGACTTTAATGTTCCATAAAGAAAGTCATATAGGTTTGGAACAATATAGGGTCGAGAAAATAGTGAGCGATTTTTTTAACATGGTGTCTGGACCCCCAGGACTGACCGGTAAACAGGTGTGAGCAGGTTTTCCTGAGCTTCAGAGCTTGGTCGTAGAGTTTGCGGGCACTGCGGTTAGAGCTGGGGATGATCCTGTGCCTCATCGCCTTCACCCCATGTTTGCTGTCCGGGAAGAGGAGGATGACTATGGGGTACCACTGCGTGTAGTTCAGGGTGTCCACAGCTTTAGGGGTGACATCCAGGAGAGCATGCTTGTCCTGCATCAGATTTGGTCATGGTTAAACATGGGTAAAATATACACAGCTTAAAGGGACATTTATGTGATTAACTCTGAGTGAAACAAAAGAATGCAGTAAGTTTTGATTATTAATTTGTGTGTGCATACTCAATTACCTGTTCAATGATCTGTCGAATAGTGTTGAGACGAACCACCCCGGAGGATTTTTCCGACCCTGCGTCTTTGGGTTCAGTTTCTGATGTGCCATTGAACAAAAACAATGAGTATAATTAAACTACAAATAAGAATACTTACTCAACATGTACAATGCAACTTTATGTAATGCTAGCTAAAGCACTGGCTTTTGGCTTAAATTCTTATAATGCTGTCACACTACACTTGATCATCCATTCGACCCCATTCATATGCATGCAAAGTTTATGAACATGGAAAAGTGGGTATGCATACAATTTTTATTATAATTATAAGCTACATTATATATATATATATATATATATATATATATATATAATTTTTTATTACATAACACTAACTATATTTTTAGATTATAAATTATAGAGGTACTGCATAACAGGATTGACCCCCAAAAAACTATATAATTTAAGCAATAAATAATAAGCAATAAAATGTTATTATTATGATTATTATAAGAATAATCTTGAAAATGTAAATACTTGCTGCATCTCTACTTTGAATGATTTACACTTATATTTATTAATTTAGCAGATTTATTTTTTGTATAGAAACATTTTTGTATTGCAAAAATACATTTGACAAACAGACAATCTATATTTAACTTGGCTGAATGTTGGAAACTCTCATTTACATGAGTACAAATTTATCAGGACTAGGGTTGGGTATCGTTAGAAATTTTCCGGTTCCGGTTCCGGTTCCGGTTCCGGTTTTGCCTAACGATTCCGGTTCCGATTCCATTTAAATTAACTAAATTTTATTTTATTTTTTTACAACTTTACCTTCATTGAATGTAGTGTTGCTGGAAGGTAGTAAGTAATGTTGAGTAATGCTAGTCCATCAATCACATGTGCTTCAAAGTTGATGTTTTTACACTATCAATAACATTTTGCTTTTCAAGCAGGAATAAGCTGGTTGGCCAAATAGTCCCTTGAGGGCTAAGACACTTGTTCATTTTTCTATCTAAATTAATGAAATCTCTCACTAAATTAATGAAATATTAACTGTTATACTTATAACCATGTATACACACACACTCCATAAAGCCCCTATTTTACAAATAATAATGCTGTCAGGAGATGGTGTGATGCAATGAGTGGTTTCCACATTTTTAAACATTTAAAATGCATTAAAATAAATATTTTCTATCACTTTGTTTATAAAAGTTTTAGCAGTGACATAAATTTTGTGTTTTGCAAAGTTTGTTGCTTAAGTTGTTGTGGTGTTCATTCACATTGTTTCTAAATTATTGTGTAGAGTAGGGCTGTCAAAATGACTGAAAAACTAAATTCGAATTTTCCACTTAAATTTTATCAAAATTCGAATTACATTCAAATTTAAAAGGCATAATTTCAGTTAGGGGGAAAAAAAGCTTTTGGCTACAAGAGGGCGCATCAAGCAAAATATTATGCACGTTTCTTCAAAGCGTAATAAAATATCACGACTATCTTTGAAAAAAATAATGTTTATAAACCATATATAATTAATAAAGTTGCTTAATTTATCAAAATTCGAATTACATTCAAATTTAAAAGGCATAATTTCAGTTAGGGGGAAAAAAAGCTTTTGGCTACAAGAGGGCGCATCAAGCAAAATATTATGCACGTTTCTTCAAAGCGTAATAAAATATCACGACTATCTTTGAAAAAAATAATGTTTATAAACCATATATAATTAATAAAGTTGCTTAAACAATTAGAAAAAAAACAGCACCATGCATGTACGTATAGTGTAATACAAAGGACCGAAAACCAATCACAAAGAGTAGGCTACTTTCTTCATTTAAAAACATGAGGTACAGTGGGATGGGGGGAAACCGCCATAAAGTCTTGAGACATGTTTTTTAAAAGTTGAACATATTAATTTTACATGGCTTTCTAAATATGGCGCTCACTTGTGCGAGAAGCGAGTGCAACGGTGATAGATGCCCTGCTAGAAAATGTGATAAATATGCGTTCTGTGTGAACGGCTTGGTTTCAGTTTCGCCGTAAACAACATCTTCGCCACACTGATGCTCTCGTTCTCCGCATTATATTGAATGAACAACGTAGCAGCACCGCATCTAGTAGGTTCAACTGGATAGGCTAACAAAAGCATTAAATTGCAATAACACTTACATTGTCGTCGCATTTCGTGCGGCACTGATAAGGCTGCCTGACGGCTGACGCAAACCTAAAATTCGAAAGCAACGTTTTTGCATTCGAATGTGGATTTTTTTTTAATAAATTCGACGAATATTTGAAATTCATATTTTTTTGACAGCCCTAGTGTAGAGTGATCAGATGCATTTTAAATAATTGCTAAAAGCTTCATTGGCCAAAAAAATTTCACTTTTCACAAAAAACAATTTCACTGTTTTTTGATCCTGACACAAAATGACCAGCTAACATTAATTGACTAATCATATCAGCAGCACAAGTGAAAGTGTGAATAAGTACTAGTCAGGTTAATCACTATCACAATAATTAGATTGTAAGAGCAGACCGATTGCTATAAAAAGATGGAAGAAGCGCTTCCAATCATTGTGTTCTTGTTAGCAATGGTTATCTACAAAGAAACATGTGCAGCCATCATCGCTTCACATCAAAATGGCCTCACATGCAAGGAAATTGCTACAAAGAATATTGCACCTGAAAGAGCCATTTACCAGATCATCAAGAACTTGAAGGAGATAGGTTTGACTGCAGTGAAGAAGTCTTCAGGACGTCCCAGAGTGTCCAGCCAGTGCCAGGACCGTCTCCTCCTGAGGAGTCAGCTACGGAATCGTGTCACCAGCAGTGCAGAGCTTGCTCAGGAATGGCAGCAGGTTGGTGTGAGAGCATTTGCACGCACAGTGAGGCCAAGACTTTTGGACAACGGCCTGGTGTCAAGAAGGGCAGCAAAGAAGTCACTTCTCTCCAAGAAAAACGTCAAGGACAGACTGAAATTCTGTAGGAAGTACAAGGATTGGACAGCAGAAGACTGGTGCAAAGTTATTTTCTCTGATGAAGCTGTCTTCTGACTGTTTGGGACATCTGGAAAATTGATTGTTGGAAGAAGAAAAGGTGAACGCTACCATGAGTCCTGTGTTGTGCCAACAGTGAAGCATCCTGAGACCATCCATGTGTGGGGTAGCTTTTCAACCAAGGGAGTGGGCTCTCTCATAATTCTGCCCAAAACCACTGCCATGAATAAAGAATGGTATCAAAATGTCCTGCAAGAGCGACTTCTTCCAACGATCCATGAGCAATTTGGTGATGATTCGTGCATTTTCCAGCATGATGGAGCACCATGTCACAAAGCAAGAGTGATAAAGAAGTGGCTCGAAGATCATTACATTGAAATTTTGGATCCGTGGCCAGGCAACCTCCTGGATCTCAATCCCATAGAGAACCTGTGGTCAGTCCTGAAAAGGCGAGTGGACAAGCAGAAGCCCACGAATTGTGATCAACTCCGAGGACTAATAAGGTAAGAATGGATCGCCATCAGTCAAGATTTGGCCCAGAAGCTAATATCCAGCATGCCAGAGCAAATTGCAGAGGTTATGAAGAACAAGGGTCATCACTGTAAATATTGACTCATTGTATTTTATTTTTGCCAATAAAAGCCTTTAAACCTTATGATATGCTTATTATTTTTCAGTATACCATAGACACGAGGAAAAATAATCTACAAATACTGAAGCAGCAAACTTAGCAACATACAAAATTTATGTCACTGCCAAAACTTTATATATTAATGACAATATGGGACAAATATATTGTAATTTAGTGGCGGCAGGAGCTGCGCGCTGCCGGTACATGTACAGTCAGACAAAACAATGTGCATAGTTATCAAAGACGCGTGTGCGCGTACAGTCGTGGAAAACTATGTGTTCGGCAGTTAAAGACGCGACGTGTCTGTGGAGTGCGCGTCATGGGAACCAATGTGCTCAGTAATTAAAGAGGCAGGGCGGTGTTTCTGTTATCTGGTTGGTTCTGAATAAGAACCGGTTCTCAATTCCCAACCCTAAACAGGACGCAAACTTCAAATAATACATTCTTACATTATTTATATAATGATATATTTTTTATCTATTTTTATTTATATAAAATAACATTTTTAATATATATAAAAAATATATAATTTATTATTATTCCAAACAGAAGTTCAAAAGCATCATATCATGTTGCTAATATTAATTACAGAGTCTAAAACGATTTTGCCTTCTTAAAATCCAGTGTGAGCATCCCTTCAGACATTATTGATGGTATCACAGAGACAGTAGCATGAACTCACTGGCAATTACAAACTCGTCCGGAAACTCCGCGGCCAGTTTTTCACTGGCAGCATCAGCGATTGGTCCAAACAGCACAACCGGCCTTCGGAATCCCGCTATGGGAGAAGACAAAGCTTACGATCAGGGTTTCACAGCAGAGGAAATCTGTTTTAGCCTTACTGAAATACAAAACGGTTTATATTAATGGTAATAAACACTCCTTTATGTTAATAGGGTTTAGAGAGGATTAAAGTAGAGTCAGAAGAGTTTTGACTGATGATTCAAAACAGCCTTTTTCAAAATTCTTGACTGTGGTTTTGGTCACATAAATCATGATGATTTTTTTGTGTAATTTATCTTGAACTGTGTGTAGAGAGCAATCTTTCTCAGTGATGAGCCCATTTTTCAAAAGTATTAAAAATACCTCAGCTGTCTGTGTGGGTATGCAGAGACTTTCATTAGCGGTATTAGGCCAGTCCGCTCAGAGATGTGACTAATGTTGTGTGCAAGCAGCCATCATTTTATTGAGACTGTTTATTGTGTAAATGATACAGGTACTGTGATCAGTAAATTACAGTGTTTGCCATCTGTCGCATCAGTTGTTCAAGATGCATTTTCTGACTGTTTTCTGATTAACAGGGTCCCTACGCAGTGTTCACTGCTCCCTACACACTTGTTATTTATATAATTAGCTAGCAAAGTTAATACACTTATGAACGACAAGTCCAGTTATGAACGACAGGGATAAAAGATTTGTAGCTGTTTCTTCGTCGTTTAAAATACATCCTCAATAGGGCTGTGCAAAAAAATCGAACGCGATTTTCATGCGCATCTTGTCAGTAAAGCCGCTTCTGTGATTAGTAGTAAATCTCTAGCACGTGCTTTCAGATGGAGCGGCATTTACTACACAGAGCCGTAGCTCACTGACAAGCAATGAATCACCTGCGATTACGAACGCGATTTTGTGTAGCTTGTCAGTGAACTACAGCTCTGTGTAGTAAATGCCGCTCCATCTGAAAGCACGTGCTGGAGATTTACTACTAATCACAGAAGCGGCTTTACTGACGAGATGTGCATGAAAATCGCATTTGATTTTTTGCACAGCCCTAATCCTCAATTTTCTAATTATGTGCAGCTAGGACGTGGTGTCCGTCAAAAATAGACTAAGCACCTATCTTTAGCGAAGCAGCCCAGAGAGTCGCTTCTGAAATGTTCTCCGTTGGCCATGTCTGAGCCATAATGCGCCGCAGACGTGTGCAGTGATGTGCAGATCAGCTCTAACGTCACTGAATCTGCTGTTAAAAATTAACCATCCATTCATCATATCATCTTGTAAAACTCATTAGAGTAACTGTAATGTGACGATCGGGTGCGGGTCGGGGCGGATATCTATATCAGAGAAAAATATAGGAGCGGTTGGGTGGTGGGTGGATAACTTTTTTTGAAGCAGCGGATTCGGGTGACGTTTGAGCTGATCCGCACTTCTCCAATACACACACACACTGTTGGGTGATTGTAACATTCTCTCTTTTTTTGTCATACTTTCTATTTCGGTTTGTAGCACCCACCTTCTCTCAGCACCACCCTCTCATAGGCAGGGAAGCGGGTGGAAACGGCCGCAGAACTTTCCTCTCGGCTCTTCCGCACATCTTTCTTCTTGGCCGCCCTCTGACCACGTAACCTCCAGAAGTCTGCCCTGTCACTTCCTGAGCCCTTATGTGTGTTCTGGACGTTTGCCATCTGCTCCGCTCTGATCAGTACAGGAGCAGGGGTTATGCAGCAGGGTTATGCAAAGAAAGCGATAAGTCATTACAGAGCAGAGTCTGCTTTCTGGTTACGTCCAGTATAAATACAAATTCATATTCCATTTGATGTTGGATATTTCCAAGTTAAAGGCTTAAACACCATTTAGCTTGGACATATCTTTTAATCTCATGCAAAGACTGTCCGCCCTGCTCCATTCTCACCTGCTCTTGCTGGGAATGATGCCCTTCTCCAGCAGCTGGCTGTCTTTGCCCAAGCGGATGGCCAGCCAGTTTCCCAGCTTGCCGTCATATAAGGTGTCCACCACCTTGAAGATCTCTCCCCGGGAGAAGGCGAGACAGTGAGGCAGCTCCTTCTCATACTCAAAATGAGTCCGGATGAAAAATGAGTCCCCTCGACCGGAAACCAAGATGTCTTCATAAACTAGGACACAAAACAGAAACAGAAACTCCTAAACATGTCTCAGACTTAAAGGGGTCCTATTATGCTCTTTAACAAAGTCTTAATTTTGTTTTGGGGGTGTACTAGAACAGGCTCTCATACTAGGTTGTTCGAAAAACATATTTTTTTCACATATTTTACATTATTACAACACCTCTCTCCCCAGTCTGGCATGAACGACTCGAATAGTTCCTGTATCAAATGAAAGCCCACTTTCTGAAATACGAAATGTGTTGTGATTGGTTAGCTGGGCCAGTGTGTGTTGTGATTGGCTCCAATCGGGGCCTGGTCGGGAAATGTCATGCCCCTTACCATAGCTGTTTAATACACTGCTGCGAGCTTCAGTGTAAATACTGCATCCAAATCAAATCAATTTGAGCACGATTTAAACCCGGATGATTGTAACCACTCTAAGTTCGTCTGCCTTGGGAAAGCTAGCGTGTCTCCGACATAGTGATAACACTCGTTGCCTTCTCTAGTGCAGCTCAACCAGGTCTCGTCCCATTCGTCGATATTTGTGATATCACAAATCCCGGAAATATGCGTTGTAGTCCAAACGAGTCGTTCGTTGTAGTTTTTGAAAAGTGATTTCTGTTAAATAAAATATCTCCTTTTGAAGTGGACTTTGAGCTTTGTAACTTCGCAGATCTTTCTTTTTTATGCTCAAACAGCAACATTACAGACTAACTAAAGTTGAAAAAGTGAAAAAGCATAATAGGACCCCTTTAACTAGTAGAGCATGATGCAAGCAATGCCAATGTTTTAGGGTTCAACTGAAAATGCATTTAAATTCTCTGTGCAATATACATCAGAAGGATGAGACTGAGACTATGTGAAACAAGACTAAAATTAATAGTGCTATCATTTAAAAAATAAATAAATAGATCAAAAAAATAAATAATGCTTTAAACAAAACAATAAAAAATTAATAAATGAAGAAAAAAGAAAAATATACAATCATAGAAAAATAAATAAATAAATGAAATAAATATAAAATACAAAAAAATAAATCGCATCATTACAATAAAAAAATCTAATGATGTAAATAAAAAAATTATTAAAAAACTAAATAAAATACAGATAAAATAAAAAAATAAGTAGACAAAATTTAAAAAGATAAAAAAATACATATATTACTTATAATAAAGTTCAAAAGGTTCCGTAAAAAATAAAATACAAAAAATAGATAAACATAACTAAATAGTTAAACAAATAAATACACCAATAAATAAAATACATCATTACAATAAAATCTTGCTGTAAATATAAAATAATAAATAATAACAAATAAATATATGCATTATAATAAAAATCAAAAAGGTCTGTAAAAAATACATAAATATATACAGTGGGAACGGAAAGTATTCAGACCCCCTTAAATTTTTCACTCTTTGTTATATTGCAGCCATTTGCTAAAATTTAAGGGGGTCTGAATACTTTCCGTACCCACTGTATATAAAAAAAATCAAATATAAATACATAGATAAACATAAAAAATAAATACATAATAAATAAATAATTTTTTTAATAAATATTTATATAATATTTATTCTATGCTGTAAGTGATTTTCAATCTTTCACCTTCTCCAAACCAATGCTGTTAATAAACTGCTGTCCTTTGTCAATTTTAAATTGGTGACATTTAATTAAATTCTCCACTCCAATTCAATAATTTATCATAATATGATGTAAGATTTCCATGGTTGATGTAATTTTATCATTTGTGAAGTGCTGAAACTGTCAATTAATAGACAACTTCAGTGTTATCTGACTTAGGATTTACAGTGTCAAGGATAAAAGTTTCAGCGGCTAGATTTTCTATAGTAGTGCCGTCACCCTCTTGATTAAAGCTCTGACACCACATCTGTCTCAGCTCAGAACAAAAGAGCTTCAACCCCTGACAGCGCCAGACCTCACTTTCCCATCAGACACCCACACAGAGAAGAGAAGGACTAAGAGGAATAGAGATGGAGCCAGGGAGAGAGAGCAATAGAAGGATGGCATGACAGCAGAAAAAGAGGGATAGAGCAGAGAGAGCCGTGTCAGTGCTGACAACAGAGGTCAGTGCTGACATCCTGCAGTCTTGTGATGAGGTTAGGAACTTGTTTTTGGTTGGACTCCAAATCCAAAAGACTTCGACAGGCATTATTGAACCAATAAACATCAGCATGGGGTTTTCATGGGAGACATTTAGTTCCTCACATAACAGGCAAGAGAAAACAAAGCTCACAAACATGAAAATCTGGATTTTGGTATGTTTGTGCACATGCATGACCACACTTGACACGGCAATCCCTGGAAGAGCCAAAACTGGCTACAACTGGTTTTGTAGAGATGAGAAAGAAGCCGAGGCTTCTCGACAGGGTCTGTGTGTATAGGGGGAGGGGAAAAGCGAAAGAGACAGCGCTTCCGGGCCCATTCACATGTACAGTGATGTAATATTGGTAACTAGTTCTACTGCTGGATGCTCTAATGTAGGGGTTTTCAAACTTTTTGATGCCAAAGACCCCCAAATATGACAATCCTCTTGCAAAGGACCCCCTTCTTAAAATAATAGTAGCTATATACTTTAAGACCCATTTATACTGTGTGAGAAAACATAGTGAGATATGACAACATGTTGTATAAAAATAAAATAATTGGTATTTACATTGTCATTTTACTAAAGCAAAAAAAAAAAAAATATTATTATTATAATTATTTAGAAAAATGTGGAAAATATTATTATTAATAATTCAATTTATTACTATTATTATTATTATTAAAAAGGTGCTCAAATAAAAAATAAATAAAAATAGATAATAAATAAAAATTATACGTAATTATAATAAAAGCAAAAGGTATTGCAACCAAATAAAAATACATTGGAAAAAATAACAAGATACATGATAATAAATAAATTAATTAATATGTAATTATAATAAAAACAAAATGTGTTGTCAAAAAATAGATACAAAAAAATATATACTAAATAAATAATACGTAATTATAATATATTTATAATTATAAAAAATAACAAAGATATAATATAATAAATAAATGTAATTATAAAAAAAATAAAGGTGTTGTAAATAAAGATCCATACATATACATATAAAAATAAATGAATTGATATAAAAAATTAATAAATAAATAAATGGTACACAGGCATAGAATTATACAAGCATGCCAAGTGACGACCGGGTACAAAAAAAAGGGTGTTTCGGTGTTTGTGTGTTCCCTGAAGTGAAGCGAGGAGCAGTTTTGTGTGCTTAATTCTCTCACCCTCAGTTTTATTCTGTGCCAAAAGGGTCACGACCTCACCCCGCGGGATCTCCAGCAGGAACAGCACGGCCTCCTCTCGCACAATACCCCGAAAGTCAACGTTATTCACCTTTAGGGAGAGACAGAAAACACACACACACACACACACACACACACACACACACACACACACACATACAGTTGAAAAGTAAATGTGGCAAATGCAAATCAAATTCAAAGCATGTTCCCTCCTCCTAAAGGGATCACAACATGAAAAACCGCACTAGTATGTTGACGTAATGTTAATTTAAAGCTCCCACCCTCCCCAGTCCACCCAGGCTATTTCTGAAAACTATGATGACAACATAATAAGCATAATAAGGTTATATAATCATAAGAGTGGTCATTTACATACAGAAGATTTAAAGATAAAGTAACAAAAACAGCTTGATTATTATAACGTCAAAAACAAGATGACCCAAAAGGATCAGAACAGCTAAAGTCAACAGAACTGTTGTTTGCATACCTTCATGATCTGATCCCCTACACGAAGACCCTCTTCTTCAGCCGGACTGCCCTCCTGAACTCCAGCTATGAATATTCCCACATCATTTCCTCCAGCCAACCTCAGGCCAACACTCTCTCCTTTCTGAAAGCTCACCATCACTGTGTTATGCCTTCAAAAGAGAGCGAGAGCTGGAGATTTGCTAAAATCTTAACTGTAAAACTGTCCTGTGGCATCACTTCAGAAAGCCTTTAAAAAATGTCTGACAAAAACACACCAATCCTAAAAAAAGACATTATGCAAAAATGGACCAGAGCTTTTTAAAATATACCATTGTATAATGTGTGCATATAAATATAGAAGCAATTCGAAATGGAATATTGAATTTAAATAAATAAATTAAAATAGGATAATTTATCTGTCTGTGAATTCTGATAATTGAATTTCTAGGAATTATAGCAAAGTCATAATGTTTCCATCAGGCTCAAAATATACATTTTTATTATTATATTTTGAATAAGATTTTATTTTCAAGTTTCAAATTAATTTTAGTTAAAGTTTTAGTAATTTTGTTGTGTGCTTTTGTCCTTTTTCATTTTTTTTTTTTTTTTTAAATGTCTATCTTTCATTTATTAGTTTTAGTTTATTTAGTTATTTTAGTACTTAAAGGGATAGTTCACCTTCAGTTGCTGGTCCCCATTGACTTGCATAGTGTTTTTTGTTATTAACAATTAAAGTCATACTTTAATTCCTAATAATTTTGTCTAATAAAAAGTTAAAAATCAGAAAAATGTACTTTTCCAAAATGCAATAGGAACCCACTTAAAAGAATGACTCCCACATAATATATTTGGAGAAAAACATACTGAGGCTTAACATTTTTTTTTTTCTGTCGCATTTCTATTTATCCTTTCCAAACACACCAAAAGCCAAATGCACCGTCATGGCTTGTGATTTTCCAGCAGGGTTTCCCCTGCTCTCCACCTCTCTCATTCTGTGCTCAAGTAAAAACCCAAAAAAGCAAAGCGGCTCTGTAAGCAAGAGCAGGACACAAAAATAACCTCTCCCAGTGGATACGAGCAGCAGCAGACTGCCTCTTCTTCATGAATATGGAGGAGCTGATGGAGAGGATGATTAAGAGAGAGCGAGAGATTGCAGAGGTATCCAGCCCATCGTGAGGCTGTGATGCAGATGACACTCCACCTCTCTTCCTCTATCTCGATTTCATTTCCTGTGCGCTCAACCACTAGTGCGATAGTTTAAACAGATAGTTCACCAAATTCAAATTCTGTCATTATTTACTTATCCTCATGTTGTTTTGTTTGGAACAGATCAATCACTGAAACATGAGGGTGAGCGTGGGTTTTCTTTTTTGTGAACTATCACCCAGAGTGTGTGTGTGTGTGTGTGTGTGTGTGAGTGAGTGAGTGAGATTAATGTGTGGGGACTGAGCTTCAGCCCTGTCTCCAGCCTTCAGTGAGTCCTCAGGTTTAGTTAGTGAATAAGATCTTAGTTCAGTGAATAGGATCATGTGTGAGGAGAGCTGAACCTGTGGGATATTAACAGGATCCACTCACCCGTAAATGGCCTCATCTTCTGGGCTTGGTCTGAGCAGGATCTTGGGTGTCGTCTTTATTGCTGCTGCACATTGAATAAAATAATGGTCTAATATCAGTTTCATTCTGAAACAACTGAAAGCAGACACATTTCCTTTTAATCATACCTGTCAATGTATAGTCAACAAAGAAATATACTGATCAAATGTTTGGGGTCAGTAAGATCAATCGAATCAATCAATCTATCTATCTATCTATCTATCTATCTATCTATCTCTGGGCTTGGTCTGAGCAGGATCTTGGGTGTCGTCTTTATTGCTGCTGCACATTGAATAAAATAATGGTCTAATATCAGTTTCATTCTGAAACAACTGAAAGCAGACACATTTCCTTTTAATCATACCTGTCAATGTCTAGTCAACAAAGAAATATACTGATCAAATGTTTGGGGTCAGTAAGATCAATCGAATCAATCAATCTATCTATCTATCTATCTATCTATCCATCCATCTATCCATCCATCTTTATGTTCCACTGAGGTAAAAGTTGTTTTGTTTTTGCTGATTTTGAATCACTAACATCAGTGAGGGTTATACCATTATTTTTAACCTATGTAATGTTGCAGTTTCTACTAGCTTCTGGTCAACTTCTTTTCTGATTTAATTAGTCAGCAAAGCCAATTTGAGCTCATTTGGTGCTTGACAACCATTGCCAATCCTCTGCTTCATCAATAAACCAAAAGTGTGGGTCTTTATCTACTATCAAACTATGAGGTATATACAGAATCATGTTCTAACGTGGTGGTGGTTCTTCCTGTGGTTCTAGTCTCTCCTCCTGGGTTGGAAGTGGCTCCTCTGGAGTTTTGTAAGGAGAGGAAGTTACAGCAGTCTTTGCCAATCTGCTTTGAGGATCTTCCCTGAAAATACAACAACAGTTTAGACTGAGAATACACCTGTCCCACTAACATTTGACAAGCAACTTTTGAATGTCTTGAGATATTTATAAAATAGTCTGACTGAATGGTGTGTTCGTGCTGTTTTCTTTAAGTACCACTTAGTTTGATGTTTTGATATTTAATGCAAAGGTATTCATATAGATCACTGGTTTCGAAACACTGGACCACACTGACTTTCATTGCATGGACAAAACACACTTTTTTTTTTTTAATCTTTGTGTAGACAATTTCTATTTTTGGTAAACTATCCATTTAAATGTCCAAAGACTTTTTGAACCATTGTATTATGCATCCCTAATATGTGTTGAACATATGAGGAGCTGATCTTGAAGCGGTCCTCACCTGGCGTTTTCTCGTGCTATGTCATTGGAAGAGTGTGAGGAGAGGTCAGACTGGCGTGACCTTTGGTCATCTTGAGGTGAGTAGGAATGGTACGACTCCATCTCAGAAATATCTGAAAGAAACAAAAGTCTACAATGAGAAGCAATTGACTTTCCTTCAACTAGGACAGGAAAGAGACGAGGCCCAGAAGAGACAGAATTAAATGGACCCACAACCACAGAGAACACACCACCGTGTTACTGATGACTTGGTGTTAATTTGCCAAGATCTGCCCCGTTATAACAATCTCTTCTGCTTATATATACTGTGGTTTTGACCACAGCATATCCATGCCGTTTTGACCAAACACACGACCCAAATCGTGCTGATTTACAATGCCTACGTGACTCAAATGCCCAGAATTTCATGAAGTTGTCGTGGAGAGACTAATAGCAGCGTTATACAGAGGCAGAAAGTGTCGGACAGGTGTGATTAATCTTTAGGAACAAAACACCCTGAGAGTGGCAGAGAAAAAAGGACAGACAGGAAGTGACATCTATAGAAACTGTCTTGGAAAGCAGAGATGTGTGCAAAAGCAGCTAGTGCTTGCATACATTGACACAATATCGATAGTTAAAGGAATAGTTCACCAAAAAAATTTGGTCACCATTACCCACCCTTATGTCATTCCAAACCTGACTTTTTCTTCTGTGAAACATAAAATTTGAAGAATTTGAAGAAACCTTTACCAATACATTTTTGAGCAGTTAAGCTAAGAACCGTTAGATTCACTGAGTCAGTAAAACAACTGAGGACGTGACCAGTACGATTCATGAACGAATCATGTAATGAATCATAGTTCAACTCAGTGAATCAATCATTCAATTGCAGCATTTCTCGAGTTAACAGCTCATATATTAACTACTTTTGTGTCATTTTCAGACCATAGTCAGTTTTCCTGCATGAACATTCTTCTAAATATTAAAATTGTTTGCTACACAAAAGAAACGTAGTATCACAGGTTTTGTAACAACATGAGGGTGAACTATTCCTTTAATTTGTCATTCTAGAGCTGTACTTTGTCCAGGATAGTTGAGAATTAATCGATTACAAGTAAAACCAACAATAAAGCAGAGCAAGGAAAATGAAGTATCACCCTGAAAGAGAAAGCAAGACAGAAGTAGTGACGGCTGGGGAGGAAGAAAAGAGTTACTGTGTGGTCTGCTGGTGATCTAAGTGCATGTCCAGTGCATTAACAGAACTCCTCTGCTCTTCTGAGCGCCGCTGGTGGGCGGTACGCCACGACTGTCCTCCAAATCTACAACACACTCCATCCATAACAGAGCAAAAGGACACTGCCGCCCACCTGCTTCAGAGCTCAGGGGGTTAATGCTCAAAGCTAACAGAGACAAATATGCTAACAGCACTGTCTGGAGATAAAGATACAGTATAATGCATGAAATTGGTAACATTTTTGATTCAGGGCAGAAATCTGTAAATGGAAATCTGGGATTCCAAATCCTATATATATATATATATATATATATATATATATCTGGCGTGACCTTTGGTCATCTTGAGGTGAGTAGGAATGGTACGACTCCATCTCAGAAATATCTGAAAGAAACAAAAGTCTACAATGAGAAGCAATTGACTTTCCTTCAACTTCTAGGACAGGAAAGAGACGAGGCCCAGAAGAGACAGAATTAAATGGACCCACAACCACAGAGAACACACCACCGTGTTACTGATGACTTGGTGTTAATTTGCCAAGATCTGCCCCGTTATAACAATCTCTTCTGCTTATATATACTGTGGTTTTGACCACAGCATATCCATGCCGTTTTGACCAAACACACGACCCAAATCGTGCTGATTTACAATGCCTACGTGACTCAAATGCCCAGAATTTCATGAAGTTGTCGTGGAGAGACTAATAGCAGCGTTATACAGAGGCAGAAAGTGTCGGACAGGTGTGATTAATCTTTAGGAACAAAACACCCTGAGAGTGGCAGAGAAAAAAGGACAGACAGGAAGTGACATCTATAGAAACTGTCTTGGAAAGCAGAGATGTGTGCAAAAGCAGCTAGTGCTTGCATACATTGACACAATATAGATAGTTAAAGGAATAGTTCACCAAAAAAATTTGGTCACCATTACCCACCCTTATGTCATTCCAAACCCGACTTTTTCTTCTGTGAAACATAAAATTTGAAGAATTTGAAGAAGCCTTTACCAATACATTTTTGAGCAGTTAAGCTAAGAACCGTTAGATTCACTGAGTCAGTAAAACAACTGAGGACGTGACCAGTACGATTCATGAACGAATCATGTAATGAATCATAGTTCAACTCAGTGAATCAATCATTCAATTGCAGCATTTCTCGAGTTAACAGCTCATATATTAACTACTTTTGTGTCATTTTCAGACCATAGTCAGTTTTCCTGCATGAACATTCTTCTAAATATTAAAATTGTTTGCTACACAAAAGAAACGTAGTATCACAGGTTTTGTAACAACATGAGGGTGAACTATTCCTTTAATTTGTCATTCTAGAGCTGTACTTTGTCCAGGATAGTTGAGAATTAATCAATTA
>NW_015506280.1:98818-117463 GCF_001515645.1 Sinocyclocheilus grahami
ACTATCTAAGCACGTTACGCTACCAAAGTCACGGCTTCTTGAATACAATGAACAATAAAATGAGGAAATAGCTGAAAGCCGGCTATCACATAATCTAGTCAAAATGAAAAGTAGTGCACAATGGTGCGTACGAGGCAATGAACAGTACGTGCTGCATTTTTATGGAAGGGTGTAAATCACATCTTAATTCTACTTCTCCAACCGGCTCAAAGCAGCACATACAATGCCTATGGTGACTCATTTTCCAACGTCGCTGAATACATATATGAAGTGGAAATGCATTAAGCTGTACCGCCCAGCCCCACTCGACAAGCAGATGCTTTTTCTGTACTGAAATGTACTTCCTTCCACCTGCATTTAATACCTCGAGGATGGTAGATCAGAAAAAGCCATACGATATCCAGCTGTCCCACCCTAATAACAGCTGAAGAGTATGAAATAGCATCTGAGAGACTGTGACACCCTTCCAGACACAGCTTCTCCACCAAGATTAAATAAGTCACCACCACACAGACATAACATTGAGTAGACTTATTTATTGATTAAATAGAGGTTAGCATAAAATATAAGAGCACAGTGTGAAAGTTTTACAGGTTTGTTGAGGCACAGTCATTATTAAAGATCAAAGGCAACCAGACTTGTTGTGTCTCTGCAGTCCATCAGCTAAAAGTATGACATATCTGTATTATCTGTAAAAAGAGAACACAAAAATAGCATTTCTGTTGTAAGAATGCGGTTTGCTTTCTCTCATTTAAGCGTATCTTTCTGGCCTTAAAATATTAAATGTGTTCATGTGTAAACAATGGTGTCTATGTATCTGCTAAGACATACATAAAGATACCTGCTATTAACATCCATATATGTCCATGTACTTTCAAAACAATTACAATAAATTAAATAAAAAAAATTAGGGTTATTATAGTAAGCTAAAACTGAAACTAAAACCATAAAAAAAAAAATGTATTTCTTGAAATAAAAAGAAAAGTAAAAAAAAAAAAAAACTAACTTTATTTCAGCTACATTTCTCATTTTAAGTTTAACTTTATGTACCAAAATAAACTAAAACTGAAAAAGTAAAGTAATAAAACTAAATAAACATAAATAAAACTAGTACAAATTGAAAAAATACAATGTAGTAATTTCTAACTACAATTAAAATGGAACATTGTTTTTATTTAAATCAATTTACATTTAATTTATTTTCATTTTTTTTTATTTACATTAAAAAATAAAAATAAATATTAGAAAATGTATACATAAAAGTATATTAATATACTATTTGAATCCATTTATATGATTATTTATGATATTATATGATTATTATTAATTATATGACTTTCTTTAACACCGCTGCTATTTTGAGTGTTACGATTCCTCCCATTCTTTTCTCTAGAAATGGTTTGTCTCACTATACTGTCTCTGATGTGGTCCACTAGTGGGCAGATCACCTGAGACAGATGTTAATAGCAGATATGAATGGGGGCTGTAAATCTCAGCTCTTTGCTGAAAAGACACATATCTGACAATACAGTCTTGTAATTTCTAAATGACTATGTGTTCCTGTTAAATATACTATCAATCTATAACTCTACAGCCAGAGGACGTTTTATAACCCATGTCCAACTGCATTAATGCTGTATCACTTCTATAGAGGACCAGACTCATTAAATCCATGACATACATCTGAAATTATGCCACTGGATGATAACCCTGCTCTGACACATAAGGTGACAAATTGGGTTTTGTGCTTCAACACTCATTTCGAGTCTATTAATAGTGACATGCATAATTACCGGTAATTTATTACAACCTCAGCGCCTAGCGAATGTGTACATGATATAGCTAATCTGATTTATCAGGGCCAATTCACGCTACCTGCTTTTAATTAAAGTATGGTGTTGGAGAGCAAGCAGCCAGAGGGTGAGAACCACGGCTCAGGAAGCGCTGTAATGAAGACTAGTCTATGAGGAAATGCAGTGTGATAGGAGGAACTTACCATCAGGCTCCGAGTCGCTGTCTGCCAGGGCAGGAATGCGCACCAAGATCTGTCGGTGGTCTCTCTGGACCACCAGTTGCAGCCTGCCCCGTGATTTCTCAATCAGCTTGCCGGCGTCACTCAGAGAGAGGTTCTCGGTCACCGTCCCGTTGATCTGAAAAAAAAAAAAATTATTGGTTCAAGTCTGATGTTAAGGAGTTTGAGTGGAGATGTGTGAATGGTTGACGGACATTTACATTAACAACACTGATATTCATCATTAGAACTAAATAAATCATAATTATTGATAACGTCCCCTGATACTGTCACTGCAAGTACTATTAATATTAAAGCGGTGAAGACGGTGAAAGCCGATCCGGCGATCCACAGCACTAAGTTGATGTATTCCCTCAGTGACCAGCACAGATCAGCTCTAGGCATGACGAAGCGGATATCGTCCTCTTTTGGAAGCCCAAACAAAGTAGTTTCGCTTTCACAATGAAAAACACAGCGGCCTAGTGTGAGCGAAAGCCCCGGCTTAGCGTGAGCGGAGGCCGGGCAAGAGTGAGTGGAGGCGGCGGGGTCGAGAACGGCGGTCCCGGCGAAGGAGCGGTGAAAACGGTGAAAGCCGATCCGGTGATCCACAGCACTAAGTTGACGTATTTTCTCAGCGACCAGCACAGATCAGCTCTAGGCATGACGAAGCGGATATCGTCCTCTTTTGGAAGCCCAAACAAAGTAGTTTCGCTTTCACAACGTCTTCAGTACATGACGGCGGCGGCAGCAACAATACTACAGCGAGAATAAAAGTTACACCTTCTTTCTTTGCGTGAACATAATGGGGGCGGCGTTATGCAAATTTTCCCACATAGTGATGTAGATATGTGGGGGCGTGTTCGAACGAGCCTTTTTAGGTAGGTGTGGCTGACTCTTAACTTTTATAAAGAATATCTTTTTGGATTTGAGACTTTAGTCTTTGCAACTTTACAGATCTTCTTTATGCACCAAGAGCTTGTAACACTCCAAAGAGAAAGGAAAATTTTAAATCGCATCATATGACCCCTTTAAAGAAAGACGGCACAAATACATATTTCAAGGAGGAAAAATAATAGAAAAAATTTAGTTTAAGCCATTTGGTTTGGCTTAATGCAATTAAATGTTATTTTAAAAATATTTTCAGTCATATTCTCTGCATTTTTGTTCCAAGACATTAATTTAGTGTATGAATCAACCCACGGTAAAGCTACAAGTCAAAGGCCACATTAATGACTTAAATCCTTAATTCCTTAATCTTCAAGTGCATAGTTGTAGGGCAGGTTTGCAGGTGTTGAAAGTTAATTGAAATAACTGATGAATGAGTATGGTGAGAAAATGTGCTTTGAAACTTAAATTGAATATGACTGAAGGAAGAAATATGAAGGAAGATACAGTTATCATAAAAGTAGTCTACCTGCTATATTCCAGGTATTCCAAAGCCATACGCTTTGTCTCTGAGGAACAAGCTGAACTGTAAATATACTGTAGACAAACAGTGAATAGTATTTTCACATCAATTGTATTCAAATTCTTCCATAAGGGTTGATGGGAAGGACACTGGTGGCATCAGTATGGCACATCGACGCCTCTCGTTTGACTGTAAATCCAGACCTGTATTCAGTCACCAGAGCGCTGGCATTGCTGGTCAGACAAGAAGCAGTGATGACATGGAAAAGGTAAAAAGTGAAATTCATGGATGTAATGCACAATGTCGTTTTGAAAGTTCTCAATATGACTTTTAATGTTACCTTGACGGCATTTTCACAGGTTTCTGCGTTACTGAGTAAAGATGTCACGTCAGATGAGAACCTGGCTGAGACGATTCATCATGAACACTTTGCAGGTAAGGCATGATCACAATGCATGACATCATGGTTTTCAATGTTTCCAGAGGCCGGAATTTCAATTGGTTAGCATGTAGCGACAAAAAACGGGTTTTAACCTGTCACTGATGATGAATAATCTAGGTGCGTCTGAATTTCTGTGGCTCCCATATGCGAGTCATCCAGCAACAGCTGCATGGAAAACATTATCTTGATGTTTAGGGTGTGATCCTGTGTTATGCAGTGCTACTCGAAAATATGTGTTCATGTATAATTGAAGATAAACAAATTATATTACGTAATTTAATTATAATTCAAATTAATATTATTATATTATTAAGCACAATCATTCATGTATTTTAAAATAATTAATTAATAATATATTCTATTAAAATTCCTCTCTTTCAGGATCTGGAATCTCCACACACACCCTTGATAGTGGCATTGGCACCTTCCCTCTTCCTGACTATAGTGCAAATGCTGGGTGCAAAAGCATTCCCAAAGGGAAGGCCCATGGGGAGAGTGACCCTTCTCATCTCCAGGGAAAACATGGCTCAGGGATGAAAATGTCCCACAAGGCCTGGACTTTGGAGAGAGAGCTGTCATCTTTAGAAGAGGATTATATGGGGGGTCAGGATATGGATCATCACACTGGCACTTTGGAAAACAAGATTCCATCCAGCCAGATTGCAAACATCGTTCATGATGGTATTTAATACTTTTTAGCTGTCACTTATGTGAGTTTTCAATATAGAATGATTGTACGTTAATTAATGCTAAGTTCACACTACAGGATTTTTCAGTTAACGAGCTCGCCGACAGGTCGGGCTGTGATCGGGGGCAAATCAGCGGGTGATTAGCGCTCAGCAATCTTTGTGTGATCTACTCAACGATGCATCTTATTTGTTTATTATAGTTTAAGCCTTTTAATCTAATATTTATCTAATAAATATACAATATTTATATGTATGATCTATTATTTATATCTATATTACATTATTTAATTTTTTCATTTAAATGTAATATTTTTTCAGCTTTATTTAACAAAAATGATTCTTAATAGTGCTCTAGATATTGTCACCAGTCACCTGAATCTGCCATTGAATATGTATTAAAAGAAAGTAGTAAATCCAGCACTTTTATGACTATTTCACCGAATTAATGCGTTAACATGGCTGTTGTGTGAAGGGTCTGATAGGCACCTTGAGAATGATGTCGCCCTCTTGGAGATTTCCATCTTTGGCAGCCAATCCAGTGCTGGTCATCTCTTTGATGAAGATCTGGCTGCCCAGCCGGAGGCCGTACTCTACAGCAAATCAGAACGAAACATTGGTTCTGTGCAGAAACACTAACATAACCCTAACATGAACCTAACAGCCATGATGACCTTGACCCTTTTAAGTACACAGCCATCCCTCCAGCTGTTAGTTTAGTGGCCGCTGAATGGGTCAAACACCACAAACAATTTAAATCGAAACTGAAAATGTGGAGTATTGATCCGACGGGCAGAATCAGAGCTCTCTGCTGAACGTACAAGAACCACTTACAGAACTGAACATGATGAAACTCTTTCAGTTCCAATTTTGTTCTAAAAACTAAACCCAGTTCTAAAAAAAACAACCGGTTCCCATTTCACAACCCTAGGCAAGATAATCTGGTAATAAACAGCGCTACCCAGCTTTGCCCTTCTGGGCTGTGAATTATGAAGGGCAGTTGAGGAAATCAGAAGAGACGGACCGCTTTATGTGAAGTCACAATATGTTAATTAAATGTCATCAAAATCCAATGGGGACAAACTTTCTTAGGATGGATGTGTGCAGGAATAAAGGCTCTGCTCTTGTAAAGGGGTCATATCAAGCCATATTTTACTCTTTTGAGATAAAAATGATTGATGTAGTATGGAAGTATGCTGTAATGTCCAAAAAAATTGTGCAGTTCCTAGCTGTGCTTTGCATATTCTTCTAAAAGATGGCAACATTTGAAACAAACAGTTGAAGTTTATTTTTAGGTCCTTGGTCATTTCAGTTTGATCTTAACGGTTGTGCGGCGTTTTTAGCATGTATTGTTTTGTGAATCTGTCACATAATGCAGCATCGGAAAAAGGCTGTTACTGAACAATGGGTTATCACAAACTATACAGAGCAACACACCTTTACTGGAATATATACAGTACATTTTTATTTAGTTATTTATTTATTGAAAAAAGCTGCATTTATTTAAATCTATTTCAAAATTAAAAATGTTTCCTGTGATGTCAAAGCTGAGGTCAGCAGCCATTACTCCAGTCTTCAGTGTCACATGATCCTTTCAGAATGCATTCTAATATGCTGATCAAGAAATATGTTTTATTATCAATATCCAAGTAAAAATGTTTGTGGGGATGCTGTGATGAATACAAAGTTTAAAATAACAGCATTTATTTTACATTATAAATGTCTTTACTGTCACTTTTGATCAATTTAATCCACACTGAATAAAAGTATTAATTTCTTTAAAAAAAATTTACTGACCCAAAACTTTGGAATGGTAGTGTATTCCTGAAGCTTTTTATAGTGCAATGCTACCAAAAAAAGGCCATATTGTGCTTTTTTAATCATGCATCCTTAAATTTTAAATCTAAAAAAAAATAAAATATTCAACTGCTTGCCAGGAAATTTGCCACAAACAATTGTCACAAACTCATTTGCATGAGAAAATGCAACTTGCAGCAATTTTATGTCAATGTTTGTCATAAATATTGATCCAACTTTGAGTATTTTCTTTAATAAAGCCCATAAATTATAAACTTGTTATTGGGACTGAGCTATTTACACTCGACTGTCAAGAAATCTAATTTACATGGATAAGGCAATAAGATATACATCCAAATAATAATTAATTTACATGAAACCAAAGGTTCTGGAAAGTGTTTTTTGGTGCAAGAAACCTTGGACCTCAGTGGAAAGAAAACAGTAATAAGAATAAAGTAATAAAATTAATGATATGACCCTTCTAAACTGTTTTAATCATTTTTTTCAGTCACCTAACTTTAATATCAAAATATGCTATTAGTGACAACTCTCACCTTCATTGGGCCTGTTTTTCACCAGCATCACATTGACGGGCGGCTCCAGGGGCTCATCGTTGTACCGGTCTCTTCCTCGGTCTCGCTCTCTGCTGGGTGACGGTGAGCAATCCTGCAGCCGGTCCTTGCTGTGACTCCTGATCATCTTGTCATCCGAACGAGTGTCATACCTCCGCGTGTCGTAGCCCTGGTCCCTCCCGTAGCTTCCGGCAGGGCTTCCTCCCCCGCCGCGGCCTCTACTGTGCTGCCTGTGATAGCGAGGCTCTGGGCTGGATCCGCGCTCCAGCGTCCGGCCCCGGCTGCCGTCCCTGCGGTAGCCGCTGTCAGAGCTGGGTGATCTCTCCGTGTTCCTGCCTCTGCTCCAGTCCTGCCGGGAGTCGTAGTCCTGGCTGCGGTAATCCGGCTCCAGGTAGTCTATCCGGCTCTTGTCGAGGCTGCGGTCATGCTCTCTTTCGCGGGGGTAGCCCAGGCCGCCGTTTCCCCGCGGGTAATCAGAGTCCGGGTCACTGTGAACGCTGCGGTTGTCCTCGGGATAATAGCTGGATATGTTGTAATCGCGGCTATCCCCGCTCGGGGATGGTGGGCGCTTGAGGACAGCCACCTTGCGAGGCCTCTTTACGGTCTGTGGGGAGCGATGAATAAAATTAGTCTTTATGCATTCAGCCCACTGTTATCAAAAGGACCATTTCTAAAAGCAAACATTTATCTTACTATATGATCATTACTTAATCTTGGATCACTTGCAAAACATTAATTTGAAGGCTGCATGTGAATTAGCATGTTTTAAAACAGACAGAAAGCACTACACTACATATACAGCAATTACCAGAGCAATAATGCAACCAAAAGTGTCGAAAAAAGGGCAGATATTTTTTTTAATTTTGGAGGTAAAACGAATGTTTTTTTTAATTATTGTTCTTTTAAAAATGTGTTATTTAACTTTTTATAGATTTCATGATATTCATAAAATATAAACTCAAAATAATTTCACCTGAAAAAATAGTCATTATGTACATGTTGAATATTTAAAATGTATTTGAGTAGAGAATTTATGATTTTACATTTATGCATTTATGATATCTTGCATTACTTTTTTTTAATCTAATGTCAATTCATAAATAACATCGTTACATTCATTTAATTCATATAATATTCATTAATATAATATTATTTATATAATATCATAGTTTTATATATTTTCATATATATTTTTTTTTATTTAAGTTTTAGTAATGTTTTATGTGCTTTCGCCATTTTAATATTTTTTGAATTTCAAATTTTTTAATTTGATTATTTTTTTTTTATTATTATTATATATATTTTTTACGTTTTTCATCTATTATTTATTTCAGCTTCAATTCAATCTCATAAAACATTCATATTAATTTACTTTAAATTCACGTATTTGTATAAATTCACGTACATAAATGGATGGTTAGAAATATGTTGCAAAAATGTGTTCATAAAGGTTAAAAAAATTACCCTGAAAAATTTATTCCAGGAGGCACATACTGGCCCTTAAAAATAAAAATGCTAATATCTCACACTGCTAACCAATGCTAGTATCCAAAGTAAGTAAACTTATTCTAGAAGGCCTCTCATAAAGGTCAACTTGAAAAATACTTACTATTTTGGCCACTTTCCCACATTTCCGAAGTGACTGCACAGCAAATGAATGAGGCACATTATCCATGGTGATGGTGTTGACCTGCATCACGCGGTCATTCTCACTGTCCGCAAGAAAACACAATACCGACACATTCATTACTGAAACACTTGGCACTTGCAATGCATTTCACCTCCATAACGTGGTATACAATGCATTCCTGAGGATGATTATAATCTATGAAATAATGTAGGACTGGTCTTAAATGAATTAGTATCACACTGGAATGTAAAAAGCAGGCTGTGATATAGAGTCATACAGGGATGACATATTTTTGCAGGCCAAAACCTGGAAACAAGTTAGCATTTTAGCTATCCACTTCCATTGTCCTGAAGATTTTTGAAATGAGGTCTGTGGTTAACACAAGCTCAAGATATTTACACATAAAATTTTGCGTAATAAAATACATTAGTAATACCCCTTTTGTGACTCTCACAATTTACTTTAACTCAAACTTTTAGAAGTTATGTTCTTAAAGAAAGACTGAAAGAGTTGTGAGCTGCTCAGTGGTGGTGATGTTAGTTTATAGCCAACGTTTAGCTTTTGACTTCTGACTATTGTATTTAGGCTTCAGAATCCATAAAAGTTGTGTTAAATTGTGAAGATTACCATGATAAACAAAACGTAAAAGAATCTTACATTTTGTTGGTCACAGAGCTTATTTTTTCTGCAATAATCCAAAAGCCAATGAAAAAAATCTTATCGGGTTTTTATCAATGAAACCAGGGTGATGCAAACTTTGGGGTTGGCCTACAAAAATATGTCATCACTGCAATGCTCTATTATTGAATTATATAATTTTACCCAGCCTTAATTACTTTACGATAACATGCACTAATAAAGCATGCACAATAACACCAAGGACATTTATTAGGACAGTAAACATGGTTATTTTTGATTTCATGTCGTTTTGAAGAGCTCTACATGCCTATCAACCTGCCTATGCTGGTGTAAAATAATGGTTTACCAATATGCTAAACACGTATGCATTAGCATGGTGAGTGAGACATACAAGAGCAGTCCATCGGCCGGTCCTCCTGGCAGCACATCCGACACAATGATGGACGTCTCTCCAGTCTCCACGTTTGGATTGTCCCGGCCCCCGGACACAGCAATTCCAAAGCCCATCTTAGAGTCCTGCAAGAGAAAGAGAGAGAAATCGCTTTCAGTGCGAAAATACCACTAACACATTTCCTCAGTCATACATTACAGCTAGTCTGCCCAGGGCAGGAGTGTTTAATATCGCTTCATAGAAACGCGCAAATGGCCAGTGGTGTTACACAATCACGTCCATGTGCTTATAAGATTAATCTTTCATAAGCGGTGAACGTGTGCCACCACAGTGCGTTTTTTTCAGAAAGCTATTGCATGCCAAAGCTAATGGAGACATGGTTCCACCTCAGTGCTTGGCTAAATAACAACCTGCTGTACCTGCCTCAAAGGAACGCTGAATAAATAGAGTCTAATGAGCGGGTATCACAGGCTTGATGCAATCTGCTCCAAATATATTCAGGCTCAATTAAAGCCGGAGATCAAACCTGACAGAACCGAGTGAAACCGAGATTTTAGAGTGTTACAGTGTTGGAGGAATTTATCTAGAGACACACTGGTCAACCGATCCGCAATCAGAACCATTTTTAAATTGTTCATTCTTGGCTGATCTGTGCTCTGGAAGTGCACCAATGCACACAAAATGCATTGGAATGATTGGCAAAAATGTAATCTGTGTCAAAATATTACAAAGTCTGTAAACAGGATGATAAGATTGAAAGCTGTTAATCGCAAAGGGACTACGAAGACATTCGGATTGATCATTTTGATTTGACCCAAAAATAGACTGAGTATTTTAAGTGTTGATGATTCTAAACACATGGATACCAAGACGCGAACAGGCAGCTGCTTTCCTGTGCTAGCTGAAGTTTATGAGACAGTTTGCTAAAGTTTGTTCGCTACATACGCAATTGAAAGAAAAGCCATAAATACAGGCAATACTGCCTAATTCTGTGTAGGGCTGAACAATATATTGAATTTAAGTGATAAAATCTAATAATCAATTGTGACAAGTGGGGCGGGGCGAGGCCAGTGGAGTTAATGATAATGAGCGACACCTGCGCCACTCACCAGTCTCGAGTCCCACGGAGGAGCTCCGGAAGGATAACAGGGGGAGTAACGACAGTGAAGGACGAGAGAGGACCAGGCCTGGACTTTATGGGGCTGTTTACACCTGGTCACTTCATGCGTTTTGTCTGATCGGATAGCTATCCGATCGTGAAAAGACCAGGTGTAAATGCCCTCCGAAACACATTCGAGACGGATATAAATCCGATCGCTTAAACCACTTCAGGAGGTGGTCTAGGTCGCATTCCGGACGAAACTGGACAAGTGTTACACAATCACGTCCATGTGCTTATAAGATTAATCTTTCATAAGCGGTGAACGTGTGCCACCACAGTGCGTTTTTTCAGAAAGCTATTGCATGCCAAAGCTAATGGAGACATGGTTCCACCTCAGTGCTTGGCCAAATAACAACCTGCTGTACCTGCCTCAAAGGAACGCTGAATAAATAGAGTCTAAGTGGGTATCGCGGGCTTGATGCAATCTGCTCCAAATATATTCAGGCTCAATTAAAGCCGGAGATCAAACCTGACAGAACCGAGTGAAACCGAGATTTTAGAGTGTTACAGTGTTGGAGGAATTTATCTAGAGACACACTGGTCAACCGATCCGCAATCAGAACCATTTTTAAATTGTTCATTCTTGGCTGATCTGTGCTCTGGAAGTGCACCGCCGGTTCCCGCCTCCTTCTTCCCATTCTACGAACTTTGTTACATCAATATAAAATTACAGAAAATTAAGATTAATGTGCCAAGGTCGACAACAACAGGAAATTTTACTTCTCCTGCAAAACTAGCCAAGAAGTGCTTATGCATTCCAGCAACTAATTCCCCATACAAAGTGTTTTTAATGTCAGTGGGAACATAATGACATACCACAGAGAATCTCTTAAACCAGAAACCATTGACAGACTTGTGTTCTTAGGTTGTGAAATACTTGAATAATTTAGATAGAGACATCAAATTTTAGATGTATCGCTTAGCCATAGTTGTCATTTTATTTTATCTTAAAAAACTTAAAATTGTATCATTTGATTAAAAAAACAATTGCTGTAGCATCTTTGTTTTACTTGATTGCATCAGATAATGTTTTATATTATTTTATTCAAGTTTTATGAAATTGCACAAAGCTAAATTCAAACCATTCTGTTTTTTATGTTGTTTTGCTCTAATTTAAACCACAAAAACTGTTGATGCTATATTGTATTTCTTATTCAGGTACTCTTTCATTTTTTCGTCTATTGCTTAATAAAAAAAAATTGGGAATTGGATGTTAATCAGAATCGGTTGTGAAAAATCATGATCAGTGAATCCCTAGCTCTATCTGACTTTTTTCCATAATAAGAGATACCGAACAGACTGCCAGTGACTCTAAGGGTGGGTGGTAACCAAAAGCTTATATTACATTATTGAGTAACTGAATCACAGTAACGATATAGATCATGATATGCCATATAAACTTCTAAGTACCCTTTTGTCCCAAATTTTCCAAAGCTTATATCTTTCCTTTTATGTTGCAGAGATAAGATGAATCTATTCTTATCTGAACCCAGAGATCTGACATGCCAAATTACTGAGATGTTTTCCCAGGATGAGTCTGATGTAGAGATGTTTGTGATAGCGTCAATGTGTGTTTGGATAGCGTGTGTGAACACAAAGATGTACATCCTGTTGTGCTTGACATTGGAGGAAAGAATAGGAGGAAAGAAGGAGAAGATGAGAAGAGAGAGGGGGAGGGGTAACTTTATCTGATGGACGGAAGTACTTGTACAAAGAAAACACAGCACAAAACATTTTGATGCTCATAAGCTGTTGGTAAAATAACAACTATGTTTCACGAAAACACCTTATTTGGAATATCCACTGTTCATTCATACATGCTATATGGACATAATATGATGGTAAGAAGACTCGTGTTCAGTTATCAAAAACATGAATGAGAAACTTAACTATAGTACAGAATTACTCAAATGAATTGCAATAAATAACGAGCACCTCCAGTATATCCATAAGAGAACAGTAAGATTTTTTTTTTTTTAAATCAATACTGTTATTCAGCAAGGACAAATTAAATCGAGACATCAAATTTTAGATGTATCGCTTAGCCATAGTTGTCATTTTATTTTATCTTAAAAAACTTAAAATTGTATCATTTGATTAAAAAAACAATTGCTGTAGCATCTTTGTTTTACTTGATTGCATCAGATAATGTTTTATATTATTTTATTCAAGTTTTATGAAATTGTACAAAGCTAAATTCAAACCATTCTGTTTTTTATATTGTTTTGCTCTAATTTAAACCACAAAAACTGTTGATGCTATATTGTATTTCTTATTCAGGTACTCTTTCATGTTTTCGTCTATTGCTTAATAAAAAAAATTGGGAATTGGATGTTAATCAGAATCGGTTGTGAAAAATCATGATCAGTGAATCTATCTGACTTTTTTCCATAATAAGAGATACCGAACAGACTGCCAGTGACTCTAAGTGTGGGTGGTAACCAAAAGCTTATATTACATTATTGAGTAACTGAATCACAGTAACGATATAGATCATGATATGCCATATAAACTTCTAAGTACCCTTTTGTCCCAAATTTTCCAAAGCTTATATCTTTCCTTTTATGTTGCAGAGATAAGATGAAAGTTGCCATTTAATGTTAAACGGGTCCTTTCACAGCGCCAAAGTCTTTATAATTGTACTCTTGCAAACTATTCTACTTCAAACTTTCAGGGAAAATGTTTTGTTATAAATAAACACTGAAAGAACATTCTGACTGCAATACTTAAGACATCTCTGCTGGAAACCAACACCCATCCCTCCTGAGAACTAACCTAAAAAACCCTCCATCTCTTTCTCCAGTCTTATTTAATAAACTCCTCACAACAAGGTCAAGACACTCATCTCTCTCTGGTTTGGCTCAGTCTCAGAGGAACAGGACCCTGAGAGCAGCCCGTGAGGAGGACCCTGCTGGTCCCAATAAGCCGAGATGTTTCTGCAACAGTACTTCCTGTCGACAGGCCCATCAGCATGAAGACTTCCACACCAAACAGACCTGAGAGAGCAGAGCCACCGGGACAGCATGTAAACTCAACCTGCAGACCGCAGCCCGTCACGCTAACATGTCTGAACAGCCTGTCCACACAAGCAGATACAACAGGTTAGACGTGTGACAAAGAGGAGGGTATGTAACACATACATATATACACACACACCCACATACCCACTGGAGCAGTAAATCAGCCGCTACACTTGTCAACAGAACACCTGAGCAAAAACAAAGGCAAAACTGTATAGTAAAAACACCCCTCCATATGATAGGGAAGTCCTGGTTGATATTTATTAGCGGTCAACCACTATGGGTTTTTTTAATAGCGGATGCTGATATCAATAAAGCAGGGTGATCAATTATAATACTTATAAAACTTAATGATGACACATGCAACATTTACAAAATTGTAATTGTATTATTTATTTGACAAAGCTAATGGTGAATTTTTGACAAAAGAATGAAAAAAAAATTAATAAATAAAATCATCTTTAAATCACCTAATCCAGCATGCTCATGATCAGGTCAGTTATATCAAATTGGTCAATTAATCGGTCTGGACGATATATCTGTCTGTCACTAATGTTGACGTGTTTGAACTTTGTGCTATGAAATGAGCAACAAGAAGTTCACTAAATATCACAACGCCAATGCACATAGAATATCACTCCCAATAATTTAACATACAGCCATTTTACACATACTGTAAAAAAATGAATCTGTAAAATAGCAGAAAAGGTACTGGCAGCTCACTACACAAGACATTATCCATTAATTTTACAGACATTTCCGTAAATCCTAAAACACAACGCTATACAGTGTAAAATTCAAAATACTGAAAATAGAAAATAGTGTGTCTGTAAAAAATAAATACGGAAAAATTCTTCAAATTATACAATACATTGGGCCCTATTTTTACAGATTTATTTTTAGAGTGTACATACTAGGGCTGTGTGGAATTAGATAAGATAAAAATACAGTATTTAGATATTAAGGCTTAAAAAAAATAAATAAAGATATGTCTACCAGATCTGAAAAACCCTTTTAAGCTTGTTTAAATTGTTAAAATTGCTTAAATGCAACTAAAACGCATTAGAAATCTACTTAAAAATAATCGAGGCATGTTTTGAAACTAAATTAACACAAGAAATATTATATATATTACACCAACATAACTATACCTAATAATAAACAGATGTGTTTACTAGGGGTGGGAGAAAAAAAATCGATTCTCCGATGCATCGCAATTCTCTCTTCAATGATTCTGAATAGATTCGGAGCATGGTTTTTCCCCGCCTATGGCACGTGTGTGCGCTAGAGACAATCGCGGCGGGCTTCATTGCACAGAATATGCGCTGTGAGACATGTAAGCATGTGTGTGCTTCCACCCACCGTTATTTCAGTATTTTACTTTAGATATGCTTTCATTTATGCCGTTTGGAATGCAGTATGTATAAGATGCACGAAACTCACGTACTGACAGACTTTCAAGTGTGCTTTGTGTTTGATGTCCTGAAGCTCGATCGCGGCTACGGTTAAATGCACTTGCATCTCCGAATACTTTTATACGAAATTGGTACCAATTATACGGAATTGGTAAACACAGTCAGTTATGTTTTCAGAACAGGACAAAACATCTGATATATCGAAATAGAAATGTGCTTTAGTGTGAATTGCGTGGGAATGCAGCCTGTTAAAGCTGCCACTGTCTGTGATCTCGTCAGTAATAATCAAACAGCAATAATGCTGAGGAAAAAAGAAAAACCCATAACTATGATTGTCTGTAAACTTTCGGATAGCCTACTTAAAGAACACTTATTTTTTAAATAAGTAATTATTTTAAAAAGTAGCCTGCTTATATAATTTAATTTAAAAAAAATTAAGTAAAATTTGCACAAAATAAATTTGATATAAAATTTAAAGGGAAATGTAGTCTCGAGCAGTAATATTGAAAATTGAGAATGTGACGCATCGTGATATTGAATTGAATCGAATCGTTGACATGATAATCGTAATTGAATTGAATCATTTAACCAGTGAAGATTCACACCCCTATTTTTAAGATGGCAGTACTGACTTACACAGATTCCAACTATAAACAAAAAGCATAGAAACTGCCATTTTGGTTAAAATGTAAAGTTGTAAAGATGTATTTGCACAGCAGAAGAATTAATTAGGAAAAAAATGTAGATCAAGAATCGTTTTGGAATCGGATCGGATCGTGAAGTGCCTAAAGATTCCCACCCCTAATGTTTACATGTAGCCTATTTTACCAAAAAAAAACTTTCATAAAAAATATTTAAATATATGAGCACTAAGTCATGGCACAAATTAATCATTGCGGTTTTGAACCAGTGTTAATTTCATCAACGAAGACGATGCGAAAAATATTCGTTAACGAACACTTTTTCTGTGACTAAGACAAGATGCTGACGAGCTAAAACTAATATCTGATGATAAAAACTATGACGAAATTTATGCCGCGTCTTCGTTAACAAGACGAGATGGGACTATAATGTTAACTGAGGACTAGCGGACATTCAAAATACATCCTATAGGCTACTGTCTTGTCCTTCAAACTGTGCGTCACTGTCATTGGATTGCAATCGGATAAGGGGCGTTTGCATATCTAGTCTCAGTATGGCAGCCGCAGTGGATGGAGAGGCTACCAAAATGCGAACTAGCGATCTAAAACAATGGCCTCAGCACCCGAAGGGGTAGGGATAAGGTGACCAGATGTCCCGTTTTTCCCAGGAGTCACAATTCGTTGTCGATTAACTTAAAGTTAGTGAAGACGGGATAGGTGGAATCGTGCTGATAGAAGTGCTCTCTCTCTCTCGCACGCTCCACTTCTTCAGTTCTCATATACAGCGCGCCATCAGTTCAGTGCTCAAATACACACACAGCAGTCCAAATGTCTATCGTGTAGTGTATCTCACGTAAATACAGTCGGTTATGGATTAAGTGAACGTAAACAGGTGGGTGAAAACTGAATTACATGCATGCCCTCCGTCTTAAAGGGACAGCGTTCCTAATTAAGTACCTATCCGTGTCATTAATGTTAAACAACAAAAGATGTTAAATAAATATAAGTAAACCTACTGTATCTGAAAAATGAGTTTAATTTGTATCTCTTTCGTATTTGTCTTATTCTGCTTCTTTTTCAAAAAATTATAAATTATATATATTATATATGAACAACTATAATTTTTATAAGTTGCTCCCTTTTCACTACTGTTAAAGGGAAGTTGCTCCATTTTCACTACTGTTAAAGGGATAGTTCACCCAAAAATGAAAATTGTTATCATTTATTCAAGTTTTTCCAAATTCAATCCTTGATTGATGACTATTTTTGTTTGAAGACTACATATAAAATAGCTACCAAAATAAATGTTGGTAACTGCATTTTGACTAAAAGTAACGACTAAAAGTTGACAAAAATGCAATGACTTTTCGTCGACTAAAACTATGAAAGACTCAAATGAGACTAAGAGCATTTTCGTCTCAAGATAAAGACTAAGACTAAATCTAAAATGCCTGTCAAAATTAACACAGTTTTGAACTGATTTAAACAGATTCACAAAAAATAACTTACTCTATTGCCAATTTTGCAACTTAAGTTTAAAAGAGTTTAAGAACAGAGATGCTAATGAGACCTCTGTCTTAATAATTAAAGCGGGACAGTGAAATTAGTCTAATGACTTTAGTCCACTTAATGAAAAATGCAATAAAATAATTGCAATATTCATAATGTATCTCATCTTCATTGCTAAATAACTGTGAATATATTCAATACATCGGCCAGCCCAAGCACACGCACTCATACACATCAATCCACAAACACCACTTTGCCAGTCACTCTAAAAATACTCCTCACACCTGAGGGATACAGAGACCCAAACACCTGCTCCCCTCTGCCTCTCACAGCAATGACAGAAGCAGAAACCCCAGACAGAGAAAGAGTTTAAACAGCACGGCAGAAGGATCAACAGAGGCAATGCAGCCACTGCAAGTAAAAGCTACGCTATGCGACAGGAGCCAGTGAAGTCCACACGCACACACCTGCACCTGCATTACCGGCTCACGCACACCAACCAGGATGCTACGTTCAAACATTTAATCTGCGGTTTGCGTTCCGCTCATTATCATTAGTTCGCAAAGTTTTATTTCAACAAGCAACATCAGACTGACATAACACAAAACCACAAATCTCCCCAAGCACAAACAATCCACAAACCCAAATGCTTCGCTGACATACAACACGACACATCACAAAACTTTGCACACAATCACAAAACACGCCCACTAACGCGATACAAACCAACTCCGTACAAATCGAGCCTACTGCGGGATCTAGGAAAGGGGGGTAGAAACACGACAATCTTCTCTCTAAGGTGGCAGCTGATAAAAGGGTTTATCCCTGGAGGATCAAGCCACCGCGAGTGCCTTTTTTTCCATCCCCACCAGCAGTCTGAGCAGGCATGACGCATGCCTGGGTGAGAAGATGATGAAGCTGTTCCTTAGCTCCTCGGTCTCCCCCCGCACCTCGATTCGCGCCCCTCCGCGCCGCCTCCATCTCTGGGCTCTCTGCAGGCGCACGCAGCAACCAAAGGGGAGCCAGTTCACACTCATCTCTCCCCATGGCCACCCAACCTCCAATCTAATTAAGCTCTGAGGCAGAGAAGATTAGGCGCCCGGAGAGAGAGGGAGAGGAAGAGAGAGAGAGAGAGAGAGGGACTATAAATAAGACTCACGGAGCCACGGCGAGTCCTGAACGACTGCACAGCGCGTGCCCACTTTCGGCACAGCACCGTTTTCATGTCTGCGCTATCTCTCGTTCTCTCACTATGATTCTGCCGGCACTCTTCTTATGTAATCCTAATACACAACTGGCCTACATTTACACACACACACACA